>NW_008693219.1:0-46792 GCF_000695815.1 Acanthisitta chloris | reverse complement strand
TATGAGGTCTCCATGCAGTCTTCTCCAGGCTGAACAGCCCCAAATTCCTCAGCCTGTCTTCATAGGGGAGATGCTCCAGTCCTCTTACCAATTTCATGGCTTCCTCTGGAGGAGGAGCTATATTTTAGGCTAGGACATCTTTTAGTCCATATACTTAGTGACAGCTGGAAATAACAGGGCAGCAAGGACAGGGTTAGCATTGCTTTTAATTCTCAGATGTCTTAATTCTTTACTTCCCCTCAGTAAGCATCGGGAGGAATAAAAAACCTCAGCAGAATTCCTCCAAACTTTTTTTTATGCGAGGTCAAAACTTAATAATTCCAGGTGAAAGGGCAGTTCAGATATACTTTCATGGAGTAATTTTCTGTTCTTGAAGACACTTGTGCTTCGTCTTCTTTCAGTAACTAATATGTAGTATTGTAAAGCAGGAAGTAACTTCACAGAGAAGTGCTGACAGCTTATAAATCAGGTTTTCAGGTGTTGCACCCCACAGCATATGTACATAGGAAACCAGAACACACGTAGTACTTGGGATGAGTCTCCTTGCAGATTCAAATTTTAGCAGGTCGTGAAAATAACAGGGTTTGAGTCTTCAGTTTGGCAAAGTTGTGAGAGGCTGTTCTGTGTGTGTGACAGCCTCTCGAGGACATCAGCTGCATTGCATGGAACAGGCAAGTCCAGCACATCTTGGCATCTGCCAGCCCCAGCGGCCGAGCCACCGTGTGGGATCTCAGGAAGAATGAGCCCATCATCAAAGTCAGTGACCACAACAACCGGGTGAGTAGCTCCCCTGGGGCTGTGTGGGTGCTGGCAGAGAGGTCTGGGGTACTTCTTGGCCTGTAGGGACAGCTCACAGCACCCCTTCTTACATAGACACTGGTTTCTGGCTCAGTTTTCTCTTAAAAGGCTGTGTTTATGCAGAGGGATTGCCAGCATCATAAATGAAACAGGCAGATTGAAGCAAGGCAGGGCACCCAGATGTCCTATCAGGGTGTTAAGTTAGCTTTGAGAAAGCCCTTACTGAACTATTTGGGGCTACCATAAGAAATTTTTATTCAGCTAGTCAAAAATGACATTTTATGTGCTGGAGAGATGAGGCTACAGCTGATGTGCTCTGGGTGAGCACATTTTGTTTCACAGAGCAGGTGACGTCTGCTCAGACAGAGAGAGCTTCCTCCTTGGCATCACATGTGGGATCAGCACAAGGACTGAGCCCTGGCAGGACACAGGTGACTGATGGAGCTGTGGTCTGTGCTTCTGTGGTCTGGAGCAGGCTGAGCTGAGCTTGGAGAGGGCAAGGTCTGTGGTGGGCAGCACCACAGAGTGTGGTGCTGAGCAGGTTAAAGGGACTCTGCCTTGTGTACTTCTACCTGCTCCTTAGGCAGTAGAAATGTGGAAAAGGAGCCTGTTGTACTTGAGGAGGGGAGTGACATATTTGTGTAATTCTGTATTATTTTAAATGGAACATTGCTATAACAAACTTTGAGGATGTAGCAGGAGTTTAAAATGTAGCTTAGAAATGCTTATATGAAGTAACTGTTAACTGCACTGCTGCTTGGTCATTGCACTCTTCCTTGGATAAACTGTAACTCTTGATGTTTTATGTATTTGTTACCTAACATAACAGCAGCACAGTATGATGTCTTCATCATGTGGTTGTGGTCCTGTTACAGTGTTCACATGACAATGTGATGGCTTTTATTAGAATAGTAATGAAAATATTACAGCAAAAGCTTTCTCACATTAAAACACAGGACTGAAAAAGTCAGCACGACATCATCTCTTTGAGATGACCTTGGGAAACTAACTGCAAGTCTCACTCATTGAAATGAGGAGAATATCCCAACAAAATGCAGTCAGAAATAATGCCCAGAAACACAGCAACTGTGTCTTACTGTGCATGTAGGAACATTTGTCCTAGTTGATTTTTTTTTTTCACTTTAGTGCTGCTTAGTTATTTGATTCTTTGGCACAATGTTGTCCCTCAGATGCACTGCTCGGGCTTGGCATGGCACCCTGATGTTGCTACCCAGATGGTTTTGGCCTCGGAGGATGACAGGTTGCCTGTTATTCAGATGTGGGACCTAAGATTTGCCTCCTCACCACTTCGTGTTCTAGAAAATCATACAAGGTATGAGTCTTAAGCAGCCTCCTGCTCTGTGGTGTGTGCTCTGGTGGTGGCTGTGCACCAGTTTGTACATCTCAGTTCCCTGTGAAGGCTCACGTGGAGCTGGTGATTCCAGCAGCAAGCTGTACATAGCCTGGTACTTTTGAAGGGAACAAGCCCCAGAAATAAAATAAATAAATGAATGAATACTGCTCAAAGGCTCAAGCTACTAGTTTGTTTCTATGCTTTTTGAGAAGAGGGAGATGAGGTGCAGTTAGTAGTAGCTGATTTTTGCCTGAACAATGTCCTGAAGGTGCACCTGGGCTCATCACATCTGACCTTAAACAGTTTCTCTGCCCTTCAGTGCCCTAAATGCCTTAAATTTGGGTACAGTGGAAGATTTTGTTACATTCTTGTCCCTCCTCAATCATTAGTGAAGTTTTTTGTATTGCTCAAAACCAGTGCTTGATTTAAGGAGGGAGAACAGCAGTAAGTCGTCCTACCAAAACTGCTGCCAGTGGTTCTGCTGACTTGAATCTCCTGCTAATAAAAAGAAGCTGACAAACTTCAGTCACTGCCCTTACCTACAGGTTTGCACACTGTAAATGATACTGCAGGCAAACAAAACATTTTCTTACTCTGATGTCCAGCTCGTCCCATATAACTGCTGCATTTAATTTTCAGATACATTGTCTGTCTTCATACCTTTTAATGGGGGAAATAGAAAGCGTCTATATAAACAAATAAAGTGCTGATAACATTGGGAAATTTCTCCTCCTGTAGGAAGGAGGAGTGAGGAGGGCATTTTGAGGTGGGATGCTCAGCTAATGTAGAAACTTGGTTTATAAATATGCTTTATTTATCACTATTTTTCATTAAACTTTTTTTGCTTGTGACTTTCCATGCAGGGGTATATTGGCCATTGCCTGGAGCATGGCAGATCCAGAGCTGCTGCTTAGCTGTGGGAAGGATGCTAAAATTCTCTGCTCCAACCCTAACACAGGAGAGGTATTGTATGCACAGCACTTTAAATCTCTGTTCAGAGGTGGACATGCAGAGCACAAGTTGGAGTGCTTGCATTCCTAGGAATGATGCTTCTGTGGGATGTTTCTCCCTATCCTGAGTACTGGTGTTTGCTGTATGTGTCTTCTGAGCTTGTTCTCATGGTGCAGGGTTCCTTCCTATATTGTTATTCCATGTTTGTCCTTGCTGCTTCTCTCCTGCTGAGAGAAATAATGTCCCTGTTCTTTATAAGAGATGGAAGTGGCTCCACTGAAACTAAATATATGTTTCCTACCCTTTGTTTTGGGCCCAGTGTGGCTGGATCATTGGTGCAAGTGCCTTTGCCTTTTTCCTTCTGTAAGAACTTTTATTCGCGGGAGAGGGATTTTGTAGAATACTACAGGAATGGCAGATCAGCGAGAGCCACTCAAGTGCATTCCCACTCCACCCTTTTGGGCTTTCAAAGGGGATGCAGACCTGCTTTTCAGACAACTTGAGTGTTTGTCCCTAGGACCCAAGAAGGGCTTCAGGCTGGAGGGCTCCTTGCCTGCAGTGGCCAATAATCCTGAAGTGAGAAGTGTTTCTGAAATTCAGACATTAGCCCAAACATGCAAAAGCTGTAGGGTGGTAAATGAGTTATGAGCTGAATCCTGTGCTGTCACAAAGTTTTTACATGTGGATGAGTCATACTACATGTTTTTATCAAAAATAAAAAGCAGTTTCCTGGGAGACAGCATTTTGCTGACAGTTAGCCTTTTCTTCTGTGAGCTGCTCCTAGTTTGTGGTTAAATGATTGCTGTAAGAGGAGCTTGTCTGTTCCAGGGCACAAGAGGCTGTCTGCCCACAGTGCAGGTGTTACCTTTTCTAATTTTCCTGTGAAAGCAGACTTACTTTAGAGCCTGAACATCTCTCCATGTAGTGTGTAGAGATACCCCAAGTAGCTCTGAATAAGCTAGCATGAATGTCAGCAGCTCCCAGCTAGGACAGCACAGACATACGTGCATAATTTGACCTGTGTGGACTAAACAGAAGATATAATGGGAAGAGAAGGAAATGAAGAGGCTAAGGGAGTTGGAATTATTTAGCCTGGAGAAGAGGAGGCTCAGGGGAGACCTGATCACCCTCTGCAACTCCCTGACAGGAGGTTGGAGTCAGGTGGGGGTTGGTCTCTTCTCCCAGGCAACCAGCAGCAGGACAAGAGGGCACAGACTCCAGCTCTGCCAGGGGAGGTTTAGGTTGGATACTAGGCAGATATTTTTTACAGAGAGAGTGCTCAGGCATTGGAATGTGCTGCCCAGGGAGGTGGTGGATTCACCATCCCTGGAGGTTATCAGAGGGAGACTGGATGTGGCACTTAGTGCCATGGGCTAGTGACCACGGTAGAGTTGGACTTGATGATTTTGGAGGTCTTTTCCAACCTGGTTGATTCTATGAAACAGTGGTCTGATAATCTGCTGTTTGAGGATTGTCAGGGTTTGCCCAGTGTTAGTGTGTACTGTGATGTGGAGGCTGCTGGGGAGCAAGAAGAGCAGAACAGTCTCAGGGCAGGCAGGAGAATTGTTGCTATTGGACGAAGCTCTGATTTGCTGGACTTGGTTTTGCTGCCCAGGTGCTGTATGAGCTGCCCACGAACACACAGTGGTGCTTTGATATCCAGTGGTGTCCCAGGAACCCTGCGGTGTTGTCTGCGGCTTCCTTCGATGGGCGCATCAGCATTTACTCCATCATGGGAGGCAGCTCGGATGGCTTGAGGCAGAAGCAAGTTGACCAGGTATTGAGAAATGTCAGGGAGAGAAAGGGGGGAACAAAACCCAGGCTCCTGGGAAGCCTCCAGCAGCTGTGTGCTGTGCAGCCCTGCTTGCAGGAATACCAATTCAGTGCAAATAAATTATTATGTTTAGTTTATTGGAGTGATGTCACTTCTGTTTTTTTTCCCCCCACTCCTTTGTGTTATCAAAGCTTTCATCATCGTTTGGAAACCTTGATCCATTTGGCACTGGACAGCCTCTCCCACCCTTGCAGCTTCCCCAGCAGACTGCCCCACAGAGTGTTGTTTTGCCTCTAAAGAAACCACCCAAATGGATCCGGCGACCCATAGGAGCTTCGTTCTCGGTAAGCATGAGACATGGTTGGTCCAGGGAGGCAGGGAGATAGTGTTTAGCAGGTGCCACCACTTTAGGGGAGGGGAAGTTCAATATTGTTCCACGTTGGGAGAACTTCCCATTTGTCATTGTGGTGGGAGATGCTCAGGGCAGCTTCCAAACAGGGCACTTGGGACAGCAAAACAGCAAAACCCTGACAGAAATACTTGGGGAAAAGAAACATTGCCAACCAATATTTGGTTTGGTTTTGTTTTGGCATTAGGGCTTTGCTTTTATTTATGTGCAGTGCTTGCTTTGAAACAAACAAATAGACATTGGGTGGGGGGAATGAGACCAAACTGGGCAAGGCTTGAGTGTGGTCTAGAGCTGCTGTGTGAGTCAGGGTGGTGGAGAATACTCAGCTTAACTTTGATCAAAGTAGCAGGAGTGACTAGGTTCCTCCATGGCTGGTTGATTTGCAGAGGAGCCAGGTGAGGGGATGGCAAGGGCCTGCTCTTTTGAGAGCAGTCATCTTCTCTAGCTCCACCTTTGGCTTATTTCCTAAACCAACAAGTCATTTCTTTGGGGTCTCGTGGAGATTTTTAGCCTGTCTGCTTGAAATGGATTTCTTTGCTGAAATACTCCTCAATTTTCAGCATCATATGTCTGCTTATTCATGATCTGATGCACAAATTAAATGCAATTTTCTCCTGTCAAAGAGAAGTGATGTTGCCTAGCCACTGACTGGTGTGTCTTTTTATAATGGTGTTTATTCATCCTGCCTTTCCAGGAGCCAGCTGTCAGTCTTTTTCCTGGCTAGGCTTTTGGGTTTTTTAAATGTACATTTTGTCCTTTATTGGACTGGCCTGTGTAAACTAACTTTGAGCTATAGAATGAAATAATATTAAAAACTGCTCCTAATTTTTTCCTTGTGTTGACTTTACCTCTCCAAATGATGTCATAACATACTGTCCATCTCTGAGTGGGTTTTATCTGGTAAACAGCCTGACAAGTGCATTTATTTAACAGTGCATACGTTTCTCTGGTAATTGCATTGCAATATCCTGAGATACTCTGTTTATGCTGGGCACTGTACAGGCTCTCAGCTCTAGATCTCAGGTTCTGGTCAGTCTTTTGCCTGAGAAAAAGGAAGCACAGGAATAGCTGTGTTTATCAGTCTTTTTACATATGCATATCCTTATCCAGCAAGCTCCTTATATGCATAGAAATCCGGGCTGGTGGGGAAAAAAATCAGTGAGCTGATGTCAGGAGTGTTTGTCCACTGGATGATAGGCATATATATGCCAAACGAAATGATGTGCATACATATGTGTATGCATGTACTTTGTTATATATGTTGCCCTGTGTACTCTTATCCTCACATGTAGCATGTGTGCTTCAATTGCAGTTTGGAGGCAAGCTGGTTACATTTGAGAATGCCAAGGCTCAGCAGCAGCCAGGCATGGAGCAGCAGCTGCAGCACCATGTCTACGTGAGCCAGGTGGTCACAGAGAAGGAGTTTCTGGCCCGCTCAAACCAGCTGCAGGAGGCTGTGCAGTCTGAAGGCTTTGTCAGCTACTGCCAGAAGAAAATCGATATGGCCCTGGCTGACTTTGAGAAAAACGTGTGGGCCTTCTTAAAGGTAACAAGAGCCATCCAGGAGTTCCCTGCTGACTTGGAAGTGCTTCCTTCTGTACATTATGGTGTTTTAGCAGAAGCAATGCTGAGAGCCAAGAGGTGTAGGCTGTAGAAGTAGTACCCAGCAGAACAGAGAGGATCCTCAGGGCTCCAGAGGTGTTTGTGGGGTTCATGTGAAATCATGGTAGAGTCATAGAATAGAATCAACCAGGTTGGAAGAGACCTCAAAGATCATTGAGTCTAACTCTACCATCATTACTGGACCATGGCACTAAGTGCCACATCCGGTCTCTGTGGCTTTTGATATCCCCCATCAGTATATCTGTGTACAGGGAGCTGGTGAGAAGGAATAAAGCTTTAGGATAGCTTTAGATGGGCTTTCCAGTGCTCACTATGAGCATTTAGAGGTTTCCAAGTGCAGATTGTTCACCTTCAATAACAAGATTGAATCCTTGCCCACCTGCTCAGGTGCCCAAGTTACTGAAGACTTTTGCAGTTCTTTTTAAAGGGCAATGGATACAAATTGAAAGAGGGGAAATTTAGGTTAGGTATTAGGAAAAAGCTCTCTGCTGTGAGGGTGGTGAGACACTGGCACAGGTTGCCCAGGGAGGCAGTAGATGCCCCAACCCTGGCAGTGTTCACAGCCAGGTTGGATGAGCCTTGAGCAACCTGCTCTGGTGGGAGGTGTCCCTGCCCAGGGCACGGATTGGGGCTGGATGATCTGTAAGGGCCATTCCAGCCCCTATAATTCTGTGATTCAGTCCACTCAGTCATGAGCTCTCACTGGGTAATTTGTGTCAGTTGAGTAAAAAGCCTGTGAAGGAGAAAACGAAAAATTGTGAATTGCAATATATTCTTTAACTTTGCTTTAAAGGTGAACTTTGAAGAAGACTCACGTGTTAAATACCTTGAGCTCTTGGGATACAGGAAAGATGATCTGAAGAAGAAGGTAAATGTGCCTGGAAGTTGTGCTTGTATTAACTGCTTTACTTATGGATGTATCTGCACAACACAGCCTAAACCATTGATAATGTCATGTATAGTTAAGTACTCACTTACCTGTGGGACTGGAAGAACAATTACCAGTATCCACAGGCTATTCAATACAATAAACATTTTCATACAACATTATTTTCAATGTGTTTCCCAGCAGATAGTATTTATCAGTGCTGCAGCTCTCCAAAAAGCCATAATACAACTGTTCCCCATGGTGCCACAGCCTCTATTTAACTATGGCTGACTTGAGTAGGTGTGTTGCTTAAGGAATTCCTTTGTTCCAAAGGACACTAGAAATCTCCCTCTGCTCTTTAAATGTTGTCTAGATAAACATGTCTTGAGTGACTTCAGAATTCTTACAGCCAGCAGTTTGCTTTGTTAGATTCTTTTCATGAGCTGTGTGACCTTGCAATGTGGATGGATGTTCAGTGGAAATGTCAAAGCAGGCAACAGACTTTAGAGGTGTCTGCACCTCCATGCCCATTGCTGATCTGAAATTCTCACCCATCAAGAAGCTTTGATACTTACTGGTTCAAGCTATTCATGTAACTTTGTTGTGTGACATCCTTTTACTGTAGCATTATCTGGTTTTAGGCCTTCTGGTTGAAGAACATGTAGGCAATCTTCAGGGTATCATTAACTACCTTGGAAAACCTGGGATAGTCCTTTTTGTGGGAGACACCATTCATTTTTACAAAGAAAACCCAACCCAAAGAGGTCAAACCTGGTTACATTTCGAAAGGCAAAATTTCGATTACCAGGAACAAACTTGCACATCCTTACAGGGAGATACCTGCTGTGCCTTTTGGCTCTTTGCTGATTTCAGTGCTCTACTCAGGAACTGTTTATTATTTCTTCAGTTCTGTTGCAGTGGATTTGAATGTTCAGCTCATTTTCTTTGTATTGAACTAATGTTTTACCCAAGACTGACTCCATAAAACTGTCATTATGCTTCCAAATTAAATGTCCTTCAGGGCCAACTTAATATGATTACAGGAAAAAAAATCATGGTTTTGCTAACAGTCTGTTCTTAGCTTCTAAATTTTTGTGCATGACTCAATGGCAAACACAGCAGTGGAAATGCTGTTTTTGTAAAGCAGCTTTCAATTAGAAAATCCAGTTGAAACTTAGTAATGGGTCCTGCAGAGTGGCCTCATGAGACTAGAGCTCACTGCTGCTGTTGCTCTGGGTTTGAGATGACCTGTGCATGGGGAGAATGAGCATAGCTGAATGGAGTGGCCTTCAATGCCACTCAAGTGTTTGAGAAACACATGAGAGGAGCTGCAAGGACACAGTTTTATGTAGCTGTTTCTCAACCAAGCATTCCACATTTAAGTTGAATCCATGGGTTTTTAGTGCCAAGAAACAACATAAGACAGCTCATCTGAGAGTTTGTGATATCCAGATGATAAACTCATTAAAATCACAACTTGTTTGTCATATTATTGGTAGCGTAAGGAAAGCAAAATGGGGTCACAGATTTCAGCTTCTTGGAATAAGCTGTTAAGAACATGGAGAGGGGTTATCTTAAAACCTGTGATTCTCATCCAAGCCAAGTCCTGGATTTCTCCTTTTTATTGGAAACTAATGGCTAAAAAAGAAAGAGAAAACCATCTCCAGCAATTTGAGCTCAGCTTTATATCCAAACGAGCCCACAAGGGTAAAATAAAGCCTGCAATGCTCAATGCAGTAGATAACATTAGCAGCATTAGGAAACTCAGGCTCCCCAGTGCTGATCTCATGTATAAACTCTATACATTAAATTGCTGGTTTTCAGGGTCCTAATTGAATCTGAAGTCCTATTTGCTTTGCAAAGCAGTAAAATCTGGGCATTTTAACTCTTCTGTACCTTGGAAAATCCTACCCCAGGACTATATGCCTGATGTGCTTGAAACCACAGCTCCTGCTTCTCCTCCACAGGGATTGTCATTGCTTCATTTTCCCTCGCCAGAGCAGACAGAGGGTTTTGCCCCTCGTGTCCATACTGTTTTCATTACTGTGGTTTCCAGCAGCTCTAGCGAGGCTTCAGGCCCCTGAATTAACAATTAAAGGTTTAAAGGTATAGAGCAGCTGTTGTTTCCATCAGAGCTTGGGGGGTGCAGTGATCTTAGCAGTCAATCCATCACCAGATGGAAAAAAATGGCTTTAGTTTCATGTTAACTGTTCTGCAAGTGGCATAGTAGCTACATGTGCCAGCTTTGCAGTCAGAAATGGTGAGAGCTCTACTTCTCTAAAGGAAAAGGGTACTTACTTAAACCTTGGTTGCTTTCTAGATTACATCTGCCCTGAATAAAAATGGTCTTGCAGATGGTGTCTTGGGAGAGGTAAGCAAACACATCTATAATTCTGTGATTAATTTTATAATGCCATGGTAATGTGCAAAGTAAGAAAAATTTCTTTGTCCACTAGCTGTCCCAAAGTAAATCACAAATAATCCAGTTATTTTTCCACTCAGATGTTCCCCCTGTTATCAATGAAGGGCTCTCAGTCAGAGTTTAATTCAGGGTCTCACTGGTGTCCCTCCACTTTCCTTTTTGCTGCCTGTGTGTTGACGCTTTGTGCTGCCTGGCAGCTGATTTCAAGAGCAGGACCTTCACCAGGCTTTAAAAAATGCAAGACTGAGTGTGTAGTCCCAAAACACTTCTTAGCAGAGATAATTACAGTTCAGCCATTGCCCATTGTAATTGCAGTGGCCTTAGTCTACAGCAGGACTGCATTGCTTTTGTGCCTTAGCCAGTGCAGATGTCATCTGTCATTAGTTGCCTAATGGGGAAGAAAAGTTTTATTGCAAGATGAAAACAGCACAAGGCACTGTGTAATGGCAAAGAGCAAGGAAACAGGGACCTCTCCCATGTCTGTGGTGTTCAGTGCATTTCTGTGATTTGCAGTCTGGTTCTAACTGTTGCTGGTGGGAGGGTAGCTCTACCCTGCAGTGCAGAGTGTTTCTTCCTCTCTTGCTGGCTCCTTTTTTATGGCATCTTCTCTCTGCTGAAGGCTTCTGCAGACTCTGATGGATCTGTGCTGAACGAGGGAGAGGAAGGCCAGGCTACAGAGGAGCAGTTCTTGGGAGAGGTATCTGTTGCCCTCTACACTAACCTTGTTAACCTCACCATTGTTACCTAGTGCTGAGGATATGTGCAAATAGAAAAAGTTATTTAGAATGGTACAAGTTGCTTGAGATTTTTCTCATCAGCCTCAGACATCATGTGAATTGATTTTGGTAGCAGTGAAGAACAAGCTCATTTTAAATGAGTCCAATTGGCACCAGACTCAAGGACTTTATTTTGCCATCATTTTCACTCTGACATTTCCCTGACACATATTAAATTATTTGCTGCCACAGCTCTAATGCTGCTTTTTTTTCCCCTTTCCTCCTTCCCTCTGGTTGAATATTACCAAGCAAACATGATGCCCTGTTTCTAGGTATAAGCCTTTGTAGTGATGCAGCTGTGCTGCTGGAAAAGAGGGAGAGAATTTTTTCTCTGCATTGCTCCCACCAATGTCACAGTGCCATCCCATCCCCTTTGCACTGAGCAGAGGGTAGTTAGCTACTTTGTCAGTGTTTGTTGCAGCAGTTCAGCCAGGTTTATCCCAGGCAGTCTGTGCTCAACCATGTCTGCTTTTGGGATCCTACAGCTTTAGTTCATTACTGCTCATTTGAACAGCATTATTTTCAGCCCTGTGTTCGAAATACAGGGACAGACCTATAATTAGCACTAAAGACCCAGCCTCTCCCCTGTGAGCTCAGTAGCACCAAAAATATTGGTATCAGTGTGTGAACTGGCCAACCTCATTCCCTCAGTCTCCTTTCTGGGTTAGAATTTGAGCTGTTAGTCCCAAACTAGCTATGCTCCCTGTGCTTGGTGCCTGTCTGCAGTTGTCTGTGGAGATGAGGACAGTGGATTAAGGCTCATGCATGTTGGAGTGGTGCACTTGACTCCATATAACAAGCAGCTGATTAAGAACAATAAACCAGAGTGCTCTCCCTTAGGTGCTTGGTTGCTTGTTAATTCTTTAGGCAGTGTAGTGGCAGACACATGGATCTGACTGTATGAGGATTTTGCTGTATGGAGTCATGCATAGATGTCCTAGATGTCTCATAACAAACATTTCTTCTAGGAGAGAATTCACAGCTAAACGTGATGTTAGCCTACCAGCATGGATGGTAAATACTTGTGAGACTGGCCTGAAGCCACTGATGGTGCATTGGGGTGTGCTGTCACATAAACTAACTGGATGGGCACATTATTCCTGTGATATTCACAACATCCTCTCAACTGATACCAAACACACATCACATGTTATCTGGCAGTAGAATAATTTTCCAGACTCTACCTCCTTTCATGAGCCAAACATAAAGCTCATTTCAGACTTGCCTCCCCATCCAAATGCCTGGCTTTGGTAGACTCTGTACTTCATGCTCTGAAGTACAGTTTCACTAATCAGCATTCAGGCAGGGTGTTCTCAGCAGACCTGTGAGACTGTATGTACTAGAGCAATGGCTTGTGGCAGAGGAGGCAGTCTGTGCATCAATTTCTGTGCTCTTCTGAGGCTCCACTGTGAAAATTGATGGCAGAGAGAGACTTCCCTCTTGGTGGTGTTTTTTGTTATCGAAAGGTTTTGTTTGAAATCCCAAAATCCAAGTACTTGCACAAAATGGTCTTTATCTTAATTTCTGGGGGAGTTTTATAAAAAAGCAGTTTCTGTCCCCTGAGCACTTCTGTACTGAGTACAAAGTGCTTAAGTCTGCATGATCTGTGCTGGACTTGTGTTGAAAATTAAGCATGTGTTTGTGTGTAATTTGCTGAATTAAACTAGGGTGTATGCCTAGTGCAGTGTTTCAAGGATGAGCTGGAAGTACAAGCAGAGCAAAGAGGAACCCAGGTAGCATTATGCTAAACTGTTCTTGTTAGGGGTTGAAGTTGAAAGAGGATGGAAGGGAGAGGCTGTGGCTGTTGTTTTGCTTGGAGTGGGTTGTGTGTATATGGGCATGGATACATGGATGCAAGTCAGTACCCAGGAACCAAGTGTCTAGTTGCTGGTATTTGTAAGATAAGGTATAGTAAGTAAAGCAAAAGCCACACAGACAAGAAAAGAAAAGCAAAACAACGAATTCATCATCACCTCCCATGGGCAGGAGGTGTTCAGCCATCCCCAAAACAGCAGGACTCCACCATGTGTGACAGTGATTTGGGAAGGCAAACATCATCACTCCAAACATCCCCCTGCTTCCTTCTTCCCACAGCTTTATATTGTGCTGAGCATAAAGTCATATGATCTGGAATATCCCTTGGGTCAGTTGTGGTCAGCTGTCCCAGCTGTGTCCCCTGCCAAGATCTTGTCAGGGTGGGCTGAGAAGCAGAAGAGGCCTTGATGCTGTGCAAGCACTGCTTAGCAATAACAGAACATCTCTATGCTGTCAACACTGTTTCCAGCACAAATCCAAAACACAGTCCCATCCTAGTTACTGACAAGAAAATTAACCTTACCCCAGCCAAAACCAGCACACAGGGAAGCTTCCCTTCTAAGTTAATGGTCTCTGGAGCAACTGGTAGTCTGAAGGTCTAACTTTAACTTGTAATGGAAGAGCCATAAATTTGTTAAATGTGTGTGTATTCCAAGTGTTTGCATCATCTCAAGTATTATGCTTTTCCTTTCTCTTAGAGGCTGAAGGACCATAAACAAGAAACTGAAGATTTGGGATCTGCAAAGACAACATTTAACATTTCTGTTAGTGGAGGTAAAAATAAATCCTTGATTTCATTGTATGTGCTGATATTTATAAATACTGATGTTGACCCTGGTGCTCCAGTGAGAAGACAATTTCTGCAAAGATTTGGAAGGGTTAGAATGACTTGCCTTTAACTGCATTCATTTCACAGCAATTCAGGTCTTGAAAATACACTTCTTTTAAGGAAAGAAAGAAAGTACAGAACACTTGTGTACCACACTCCTGAAATGCAGCTGTCTGAGTAGTTTCTGATACAAAAGAAGACACACCTGATCAGGGATGAGGTGCTGGCATCACTGTTTGTTCAGAAACTCCCAGGGCATTTGAGTAACACAGAAGCCATTGACCCCTGTCTAGCTTTGACTTTTTCTCACACTGTGTGCAAGGTAGTTTTTTCAGAGGTCATTTAGACCTCTACCATCTTGCTCTGCTGCAAGGTAAGTAATACCTGACAGTGCCTCCTGTGATGTGGCTGTGACTTAATGTTTGTGACTGGAGATGAACTTACTTGGGCATCCCTGTGAGTTTGGAAGCAGGATGGTCTGCAGACAGCTTTGTGCAGTGTTGGACAGAATCACCTGCTGTTGCATCTCTAAGTGACTGTTGTGCCACCATTTGCAAACACTCCTCTCTCACTGCAGATGTGGATGGTCTGATCTCCCAGGCCCTGCTGACAGGGAACTTTGAGAGTGCAGTCGATCTCTGCTTACATGACAACCGCATGGCTGATGCCATTATCTTGGCCATCGCAGGAGGGCAGGAGCTGCTTTCTAGGACACAGGAGAAGTACTTTGCTAAGATGCAGAGCAAAATTACCAGGGTATGTTTTATCAGTTAAGAGCTAACATGCATGTATGATTTTGGCAACTCCCGTTTTTACCTTCAAAGTTTTCTTGCCATTTTATACATTTATTTCTGTGAGAAGTTAGTAAGTCTTCAAGTCATCTGAAAATTTCATAGAACCATAGAATTTTAGGGGTTGGAATGGACCTTAGAGATCATCTAGTCCCAACCCCCTGCCCTGGGCAGGGACACCTCTCACCAGAGCAGGTTGCTCAAGGCTTCATCCAGCCTGGCCCAGCCAGGCCCTCCCTGGGCAACCTGTGCCTGTGTCCTGCCACCCTCACAGGAAAAACCTTCTTCCTAACATCTAACCTAAATTTCCCCTCTTTCAATTTGCACCCATTGCCCCTTGTCCTGTCACTGCAGCTCCTAACACAGAGTCCCTCTGCAGCTTTCCTGGAGCCCCTCCATGTATTGAAAGGCTGCTATTAGGTCTCCACACAACCTTCTCTTATCAATTTCTGTAACTCTTTTTTAATGTATTGATAAGAAAAGGAACACCACCTGGGTATCACAAGAGTATTATTTATCTCACCTCCAGTGTCTGAGTTGTGTATATACTAATAGGTTCTCAGCAGTGAAGATAATTATCTTGAGCAGGACACATTCTATTCTGTTATTTTGTCATATTTTTCAAGAGTCACACATGACCCATGCTCAGGGCCAGCAGCATTTTGTTGGTTTCTGCCTGTGATCAGTTTTAACAGGTTTTGCTGATGCTTTGTTTCAGTGACTGCATGGAAGAGAGCAAAGTATGCCCAGGGTAGATCAATCTCCCTTTGTCTAGGCGACAGTGTGTTATGCCCTGTGGTTATTATTTTCAGCTTTTTTTGCAGTGCTGATGCTGCTCATTCAAGTCTTTCTTCTTTACTGCTGACATGAGAAAGTAGCAACAGGAGGATGAAACAGGAGAAGTGGCTTTCAAAGAACACAGGACAATTGGTTTAGCCAGGATGGCTGCTTTTAGAGGAGGGGACAAAGTTGCTCATAGTAATTTTTTACCAGTCCATTGTCCAAGAAAGGTGTTTTATACAGTACTAGGAGTGGGTATGTATATATATGTACAAAGTGGGTATGTCTTAAGTGTGCCCTCTTGGAGCAGGGTTGAAGGCTGCAAAACACTGTCACTGGAGGAGTTAGGGTATGCAGCACCACAGGCTAGGGTCTGTAAATGGGATTTTTCAGGTCATTGCCAGCAATCCAGCTTGAGATAGGAGCAATTTGCCCTTCCAGTACTGGATAAGTGCAAAAAGGAAAATATCAAGTATTAATATCGTAGAATACCTTCCCGTGTCCCCAGTTACTTTCCTGCCTTTGGCTTCTAATCAGAGAAAGGAGAATTTATAGCATATGAGAAATTTCTTCACTGTAGTTAGTCCTTTGGGACAAGGTATTTTCATGGAGAGCTGACCAGTTATCTGTGCCTGTGCTAACAAGCAAGCGTTGACCTTGTAGTTAGGATCTGGCATTTGTTGTTCCCGTGTGTTTTGTTCTTTCCTGGTCCCAAACTGCAAACTTACTGCTTGTTCAGCTGTTCCTGAGCTTGAAGTCTTGGCATGGCAACAGGGCTTAGTTCACTAAATAGCAGCATAGCTGCCAAGTCTGTCTTTTGTCTGAAGCAAAATAACTGGAGGCAGAGTTTGAGGAGGAAAAAACTGGAATGCTGTTCAAGGGGCTTGTGGACAGGCAGTTTGAGTGTTTGAGTAAAGAGGAGGGACACTACAAGCATCTCTGGTTGATAAGACAAGGTTATGTGGAGATCTCATAGCACCATCCAGGATCTGAAGGGGCTAGCAACAGTCCCAGCTAGTGGAGTTCTGTGCATTTTGTTCTTGCCCATTTTGTAGCAAGAACAGTTGACCTGTGTGTGTTGTCTGAGCTTGTTTTATGATTTTCACTCTACTCCTTCTGGAGTAAAACATACTCTTGAGCAGCTGTTGAGCTGCAGTGCAGTATCTGTTGTGACCCTGGATACAGTGGGGATGGGCAGACTTGAACAAATGCAAATTATACTGTATCTTAAAAAACCCAGAGGAAATCCTGCCAAGATCTTAACTGTGGTTTCTCTCCTTCTGGTCTAGCTCATCACTGCAGTGGTAACGAAGAACTGGAAAGAGATTGTGCAGTCTTGTGACCTGCAGAATTGGAGAGAAGCTTTGGCTGCTGTGCTCACTTATGCCAGGCCAGATGAGTTTGCAGGCCTTTGTGGTAAGGACACTTTACAGATTGGATGTGATTTATTCTACTTCCAGCCAAACGACACTTTGCCAGGACTGTTCTCCTTTCAGTATACTGTTGCAATGCCTTGCTGGCTGCTTTCATGGATAATATAGCTCCTCAGTCCTGCTGCAGAGGAGGAGAGAAACCAGCCTTTGGGGTGCTGCATTGCCAGGACATTCCCTGATTTTCTGTGCACAGAGCTCAGACCCTTCTGAGCAGCTGTGTCCTGGTATTGCCTGTGCAGTGCATAGCTGCTGGTCTCTTACCATTTCAGATGGGCAATAGGGACCAGTGTCTTGGACTGTTTGCACATGAGATGCAAGTAGAAGTGTTTCAGGGAAGCACTTCACTGTTCTTTCCCAGTATCAACTTGGACTTCTTGGGAAGAGTCCTTTTTGACAGGCAGTGAGCATCCCTGCCCTTGTGTGCTGGATGGCAGACAGCTAGCTGGGTTTAACCCACAGGGAAGTGACATTGCCAGTAGCTATGTGCCTGACACCCTGTGCCTTCAGACACCAGCCATGGTGTCTGGGGAGGTGTGTGACTCATCTGAGCACACATCAGCTCACAACAGTATCGTGGCTTTGCTCACAGTTGCACACTCAGGTCACACTCCTGCAGTGAGGGACTGCAGAAGTGGGTGGTGGAGGGGAGAGTCAAACCCTGGCCTCTTGTCCTTTGTCACATTGGCAGATGGACTGTGCCCTCTGGTGCATCTCAGGTTTGCAGTAATTTGACAGCTTCTTGCTGCCATGACAATAACTGTCTCTGAAGTGCCCTGGACTCCTGTGAGATAATGTGTGCTGGACACTGGAGTATGTCCTTACCAACAGAGCCCAGAGGCAGCATTGCTTTTCACTGCTGAGCAGAGAAACAAGAGGTGTTGTAAGCTTCAGCAGTGATGGGGAGGGATCACTGAAGTGATTCACCAGCATCTTTGTCATATTTTATCTAGATCTCTTGGGTAGCAGGCTGGAGAATGAGGGGGACAGCGTTCTGCAGACACAAGCTTGTCTCTGTTTCATTTGTGCCGGCAATGTGGATAAACTCGTTGCTTGTTGGACCAAAGTTCAGGATGGAAACAGCCCCCTGTCCCTTCAGGTTGGTGATTCTTTTAAGAAAGGTGTTGGAAGTAACACACTGTGATCATTTGGTGTTTGAATCAAATGATGTATTGTAGAGCTTTGCTGTCTGATAGCTACATGTCTATCAAGCTGCTTGTCTATCAGGGTGCAAGCCTTTTCCTCCTGGAATTGGGTGGCTTTCCTAAAAATAACACATGAATATGATGCTGGAAAATGTGTTGCGAAGCACAGTAGCCCTCGTGTTTGCTCCATTCTTTGGGTAGTTGTGTTAGTACACTTCTTGTGTAAAAAGGCAACTATAGGGCTTTAGAGTAAAGAAGAAGGGTCTTTGAATGCATCCTTTGCAGTTAGGGAATACTTGGACATTTCTACTTTTGGATGGCCTAGATGTTCAGGAGAAGAAATCTAAAGAATTAGAATTAAGTCTGGAGGGAAAACTGTAGGAAGGTTCTCATGAGAGTTTTCCCTATGGGGTTGCACATCCAGGGCTTGGTTTCCAGCAGTGAAATATATTGCATGTAACAAATATCTTGGAGGAATAGGATTGATGAGTGGAATGAAGCAATTATGGAATAATTTTATAGCACAATCTTAGTTACTTCCATCTGTTCAGGGCCTTTTGAAGGACCAGTTTTAGAAAGCACTTAAAGTAATGTTACTTAGTGGTGCTGTGAGTCTCTTGTTTAGCTAATTGAAGGAACTGCAGTGTGTATGAGCTTTGCTTCACATTATTAACTCTCTCCAGTTTTGAATTAGCAAAGCTTCTTGATTTTGAGGGCTTTATATCCATATTTACCTTCAGTTTCAATTTGCATTTTGGTTGCATTACTTTTTTCTCTAAAATTGAAAAGTAATTGCTGAAGTCATAATTAGGTTGCTTGTTTACTATGATGTGGAATTGCAGAAACTTGTAGAAGCTGTTGGTTATCATGATTTTTTTCCTTTTGTTATTAACTTGCCTTTTTTGAAGTGCTGATTTTGAAAAACGAAAATCATAGATTCCTAGAATTTTAGGGGTTCAAATAGACCTTAGAGGTTATCTAGTCTCAGCCCCCTCCTACCTCCCTGGGCAACCTGTGCCAGTGTCTCACCACCCTCACAGGAAAAAACTTTTTCTTAATATCTAACCTGAATTTGCCCTCCTTCAATTTGTACCCATTGCCCCTTGTCCTGTCACTGCAGCTCCTAAGAGACAGTCCCTCTGCAGCTTCCCTGAAGCCCCTTCAGATCCTGGAAGGTGCTATGAGGTTTCCACACAACCTTTTCTTCATCAAAATGTTTTATAAAGCAGGCACAAAGCAGTTCTTATTCGTGATGTGTGGTTAAAATCCTTGTAAGATTTTTATAGGGGATTGCATGTTAATTTTGGCCAATGAATATTGGTAGTATCTTTCAATATAAATACAGTGAGAGTAAGAAAAATATGAGGAAAATGAGCAGAAAATGTTCCTGTAATTTAGGACCAAGAGGAAACCCAACCAAGACCAGCTCTGGTGTTTGGGGATATGAAAGAAAGGCAAGATGTAGAGTATTCCTTGTGAATCAGTCCTCTACAGCAGTGGTTAGCCATGGCCCTACTTCACTTGGTTGTAATTACCTGGGGGTGTTTTTTTTCCCCTGATCTTTCAGGATTTAATAGAGAAAGTCGTAATCCTGCGCAAAGCTGTGCAGCTCACCCAGGCTGTGGACCCTAATGCTGTGGGGGCCCTTTTGGCTGATAAGATGAGCCAGTATGCCAACCTCCTGGCTGCTCAGGGAAGCCTTGCTGCAGCTTTGACCTTCCTCCCTGCAAACACCAACCAGGTATGTGTGAACAGGTATACTTCAAGCCAAGGTCTCTGCACGGTGCAGTTAGACATCAGGACGTGCACCTCAGGGTGTGATGGGTCAGGCTGTTTCCCCTCACCCTGCACAGCACCTGCTGAGCTGGCAGAAACACACAGCCACCTTCTGCTCCCTCTTCATTTCACACCCTTGTCCCTGCAGCCAGTGACTGCCAAAGGGTGTCCATCCTGCAAGGCAGACGTGGCAGATGAAATATGTACCTTGACATTTGGCTATTTACTTTTAGTTTCTCATTCTCCATCAGCTGATACTTGGCTGCTTTGGGAATGAGGTAGGCACATGTAAGGCAGTTCCAATGGCCCCATGTCTCATGCAGAAAAGACTTACTCCAATCAAATGAAGCAGTGCAGGTTTCTGAGAGGGTGTGTGGCCAGTCAGCCTCTTGGTGTGATGCACTGGCTGACAGGCAGTGCAGTTAACCTTCCTTCACTGTCCTTTTCTGATGGCAGCCGAACATCGTGCAGCTACGGGACAGACTTTGCAGAGCCCAAGGGGAGCTGCCAGTGGGACAGGATGGCCCCAAGGGACCATATGAGAGAGAGCCCATGCCCAAAGGACGAGCTGGCCCCGTGGCTGGACGGATGCAAGCACCCCAGGCTCCAGGCCAGCAGTATTACCAGCAGGTAAGTGTTTTTTGCCACCACAGCAAGCTGCATCTTCCCATTACAGCTGCTTAAGTTCTGGAGAGTGATGGATATAATTTCATTCCTTTCTCTCGATCACACCTCTACCTTGTGGTAAAAATCATTGATGTTTCCTTTCAATCAGTACAGATGCCTCCTTTACTCCTCGTGTGCATTGCACACCTCGTCAAGTAGCTTACTTCTGAAGATTAGGTGTTTTCCCTCTTTGAAAATGTCCTTCAGTGCCAAGAACAGCTGTGTGGGAGAGCAGTGCAGGAGTTTTCTGTTCTTCCTCTCATAGTCCCTGATGCTGTCCCATTCCTGCAGGCCCTGGGGGTTGTTCATGCTGCTCAGCAGCTTCTTCTGGAGCTGATTATTCCTGCCCCCAGCCCTGATCTGACATTGGCTGCAGAAGTTGCTGAGCCATGGCAATAGCAAACTGAGGGCATGTTTCAGCAGCTGTGGGTACAGCCTGCTATGAAAACACCTTCCCAGCCAGGTGTAAAGGGGCATAAGCAGGTCTGGGCTGAGAGTGAGCTGCACTAGAAGAAAGACCTGGTGAGTATGAGACTAATAAGGGAGAGGAGAAATGGGGAATGGAAATGTCCTGGTTTTATCTCTAATCTGAGGATGACACTGCAACAGAACACACTGGCCATCACCACAGTGTGGTGTGGTGGGCAGGTTAGGCTGTGTGCATGCTCAGAGAGCATGGCCAGGTCTCTAATCCCTCAGCACAGTGCTGCAGCTCATCTGGTCTTGCTGTACAGAGGGGCTCTGGGCTGGGCTTTTCTGAGAGCAGAGCTGTATCAGTGCTGCAGGTGTTCTCCTTACACAGAGGAGATTGGCACAAGCAGAGCTGTGTGTCTGTGCTGCCCTCAAGCACTGCCTGCCATAAAAACGGGGCAGGGAAGAAGAAGGGCTGAAAGATTGGGGGGAGTTGGGAGTTCTGGATGTCAACAATAGTGTGCCTCTGCCTTCTCTCCAGGGTGTTAGCAATGTAGATTTCAGAAAGGATAAAGCTTTCATCCAAGATTACCTTGCTAACACCATTGCCTATGGGTTTAAATGCATCATTGTCAGTAATCAACTCTACTATCCTGTCTGTGTCCTTGGCTTCCTCCTTGTAACCAATGAGTTGCCTTGAGAAGCAATGCTCTGTTTCCCCCATTTGGCTGTGGAGAATAGCAGCTCTCCTCTAGATGGAAAGATCTTGGAAAGGCTTTTTTGAAACACAGTTTCCTCTTTCTCCTACTGTTTCAGGAATGTCTCAAGCTATTATTTCAGCCAGCCCTGCTCACTAATAAAAGGCTGGGTCTATCACAACCCCACGAGCACACTGAGTGAGTTACCTGCTGTGTTCTTGGCTTTTCAGGGAGTTAATTCCCAGCAGGAAGAGCTTGATGGGGACAGATGTGATGTCAGAAAAGTGCCCAGCAGTATGCTGATGAACCAGAATGAAGAAAAATTACATATTTGAGTTTGACTTCATTTTAAGAAAGTATATGCATAGGACTTAGTCAAGCCTGAGGCAGCCTTTGTTTAATTGCTGTCTCAAATAGGAATGTATACTTAAAACCTGGATTCCTTTCAGCATAGGTTTTTTGAACCCTCTGTTTCATCTGAATAAACCAGGCATGAAAGGGAGTGAAAAAACCTTTCAGATGACTCCAGCGATGAGCTATGCAGACATTAACAGTGGTTGTTGTACAGTTGACTGCACCATTAGCCTAGCACTGTGTGGGGTTAGAGACACATATATTGAAGTCAGCTTAACCCAGCCAGGGCTGCAGGGGCACAGCTTCCCTCTGCCTGTGCCCAGCATCTTGCTTTTGGTCAGCATGTCCTCTTCTTGCTCATGGATGCCACAGGCATAGGAGGTTCTTAGTTTCTGCCCCATCAGAAAGGCAGAAGTGGTCTCATGGAACTGAAGGACTTTGGAGCATCAAAGAAGGAAGATAGAGGAAAGGAGCTAAAGGAGACTGGCTGGGAAGCAGTTACCATTAGGATGTGTACTTGTGCATGTACAAGAGCTGAATATCAGATTTTTAACCTTTTTTAATTCGTCTTAAGCTCAATTTAAACAGAATGCTGTAGTGTAGGACAGTGTGTTTGAATTTAACATGGAACCTGGGACTTGCAGCTGTGGTTAGTGATGCTCAGTGTCATGGACTAATGGCAGGGGACTGCTTCTGCAGCAGGAAAATGTGATGAGAGACCTGGCTCACTGGCACATATAACACTGCACTTGCTCCACAGCCTGTAGTAGCTGCACCTCTGCTGTGCTTCGTCTTCACTCTGCAATTCACTTTGGCACCAGTGCACGGTGATTTTGTCTGTCTTGAATGCACTTTTCCTTCTTCCTCTGAGATTTTTATGGCTGTTACAAGTGCCAGCATGCAAACCTTCTTGCCTTCACTTCTTTGCATCTCGTTTTGTGAAACCCTTTAGACTTTTTTATTGTTTTGTTTTCCATGATTGGTATTTCTTTGTTCGATTCAGGTTAGAATTGCCCCTACTGTCACTACCTGGAGTAACAAAACTCCTACTGCCCTTCCCAGCCATCCTCCTGCAGGCTGTCCCTCTGACACACAGGTATAACCTTCATTATTCCTCTCTGAGCCCCTGCTCCACCCCAGTATGTCCCCTGGTGTAGTCTGGGTGCTTGACACAGTCTGGTGCAGATAGACAGAAGGAGCAGCTTCCACATGTGCTCTAGTTTTGCTCCTCTGCACCTTGTTACTTCTTTTTCCATCAATGCCCAGATGAATGGCTCTGGAAAGCCTTGAGTGGGAGCTCAGTGTGACCTGAGCCTTCCCAGCCCTTGCCCCACACTGGAGTATTTGAAGTATGATGATGTTTTTCCTGTTCCTCTTTTCTGTGGAAATTAGAGGCTTCGGAGTTAACGTTGAAGTTGTTCAGTTGAAAGCTGTGGATGTCAGGGTGCTCCTCAGACTGCCTGAATACCAGGCAGTGCTGGCAAGGACCTCTTCCTTGTGCAGGAAGGTGTTTGCTACTCTGCTTGCTGCCCAAGTCACTGCACATACAGGCTGTGCTTTCAGTGTTCTGCTGAGTGCCCTAGGGCACTGGGGTGGTTGGAGGCATTTGCCCCTGTGCTGGTGGTTCTTCCAGGGAATGTGGTTTCAGACCTTGAAACATGAATTGGTCATTTTGTTACAGTTCTGATTCAGCACTTCATTACCATTGCTGACTAAATTCTTTCTCTCCCAACCATTTTTCCTGCAATTTTTTTTTTTTATAGGGAGACAACCCACCTCCTCCAGGGTTTATCATGCCAGGTGCTGTTAACCCCAACATGCCACCACAGCAAGCTGCATCTTCCAATTACAGCATGTACTCACAAGCAGGGACACGGCCAACATACCCACAAAGTGAGTAACAGCAGCTTCCCTTCTCCTCCCTCCCACCAGCAGAGATGAAGCTGCATTTACTTGGGGATAACTAGTCCCTTGCTTGAGGTTGGAAGTGTTCAGACCAAGCCAGTCCCACGTTTCTTGTTGAGGGGAAAAAGACTCCTGAGACAACATCCAAGGATTGTCATTTCTTGGTGGGGTCGAGACATTAGACACCCTCTGTCAAACACTGTCTCCTCTGCTAAGAAGGTATCTACCCACAGCTCTTAGACTCACTGCTCAGCTGGCCCTTCTCAAGGGTGTGCTGGGGTCAGACATTCCGAAGTCTGAGTCCTGGAGAAGCAGCACAGGTCTGGCAAAGAGGGACACAACTCATCTCTGTGTAGCTGGGCTATCCTGTTCTCACGGGGGCTCCATGAAGATTGTAAAATCATAGAATTTTAGGGGTTGGAATGGACCTTACAGATCATCTAGTCCCAACCCCCTGCCCTGGGCAGGGACACCTCCCACCAGAGCAGGTTGCTCAAGGCTCATCCAACCTGGCTGTGAACACTGCCAGGGTTGGGGCAGCCACAGCCTCCCTGGGCAACCTGTGCCAGTGTCTCACAGATGGGAAAGGGGATGAGGAAACAAGGGCAGTAGTAGAAGTGAGTGGGGAAGGGGGCAGAGCACTGGCACACTCAAAGCAGGGACTGGAAGTACCAGGTATGAGAGAGGAAAAATGGGCATAGATAGGCAGAGAAGAGGAAGTGAAGTTAAGCTGCAGAGCCCACGGTGAACTGCTGTGAGTTTATATTCATTTCCAGAATCTGCTGTTTATTTTGTTGGCCTAGGCTTTCCCTTTGTGCCAACCTGGGGCAGGGCTTTCCCTTCCCTGAGAGACACTGAGGGTTGCAGTGGCCCAGAAAACAGCAGTGCCCATGTGCCACAGCCCCACCCCAAGTGATGTGGTGGCTCTGGGCTGGAAAGGGTGTGTGGGAGAGCAGAAGTCTGTGAAGCTGAGGCTCCCTGCTCCAAGTGGCAGGCTGGGGTTTGGGGCAGTCCTATAAGTGCAGGCAGAGCTGTAGGAGCCAGGATTTGGCTGGGCAGGTAAGTGGTGTGAGAGGGTAGGGGCATGGAAAGAGGTGAGTCAGGTGAAGAAGGAAGTGGAGACAGATGAAACTGCTCCTCTGTTATGAACTCACTGACTGACTGTTTTTTTCTCCGTTTGTAGCGTATCAGGCCACACAGCAGTACTCCTCTGGAACAGGGGGACCAGCCCTCTATCAGCCTCAGCAGCCTATCGCTGTCCCTGCTTCAGCCTCTTACCCTAACCCTGCCCCTAACACCACCTCTCCCTACCTGCCCTCTGCCCCTGCCCACTCCATGCCCTCCCCGCTGTACCCCGGGCAGCCTCAACCCTCCCCAACCAGCCTGAATCCCGTCTCTTCCTTCCCTGGTCCTTCTTCTGGCACATCCTTTCAGCATGGCAGGCCAGGACTTCCAGCAACTTCTGTGGCTTATGCATTACCTACTGGACCAACAGGTACTCTGCCTGCAACCAGTGACCTTCCTGCATCGCAGAGAACAGGTCTGCGCTTGGACCGGGGGGGCAGGCAGGGAGGGGGGGAGGGCTCACTGCAGTATGCACCTTTTCCTTGTGAATGCTCTGTACAAAGTTTGCTTTTGCTTAGAGATCAGTTCAAAGCATTTCTAGAACACTTCATCATCCCTGTGCATCTCTGGCAGTGATAGCCCATATTGCTGCAGTGAGCTGAGCAGTGTAAGAAGTTATTTTTCTCTCATGAGTCAGACCTTGCCACAATCACAGAGCTTTTGCCTTGCTCAAGACAGAATGCTACAGCATTGTCCTGTTTTGAGGCCATGAGTGGCTAGTGGCACAGTTTTAACCTCGTGAGTTTGGCATCAAAACCTGCTCTGGGGCTGGAGAGCCAAATACAAAAACGAGCAAGTTTTCCTAGTTGCTGTAGACAAGATGATCCCAATTCTCCTCACAGAATGATTTTGCCAATGTAATTTGTCTCTGTGTCCCTGGTTTTTGAGCAGCCTTTCAAGCCCAATATTGGCAGCATATTTAATTCAAACAGCATTTCCTGTGGCATCAGCTAACTTCCATTATTTTGTCTCTACCCACTTAGTGCAGTGGTATTTACTGTAGCCGTGAGTGCCTTAAAAGACAATCAGAAGTGATTTAGAAATGCTTTGAAATGTCTCTTTGCTGAATGTCAATTAAAAGCATGTGTGTGTGGCTGACACAAGAGCACATTTGAGCATGCTTGGTGAGAGAACACTCACTGAGGTGGGGCTGGATGTCTGCTTGTGGCTTCTAGGTGTCACTGTTTGCTCTGGGACAGTGACCTCTCTTGCCATAACAAACCTGTCTCTTCACTTAGCAGCCTGTGAAGCAGCAGCTTTGCATGTGTCAGTGCAGGAAGTATGAGCCAGTCCTTTTCTAAACCTGGTCACAAACATAGTTCACATCCAGGTGGTGCAGCTGAAGAGTCAAGGACCAGATCTGGGAAGCAGAGAGTGGAGGGAATGTTAGGCAAGGTTTGAGGGATGTTTCAGGGGTGTTGACTCTGCTGGCAGGCCCTAATGAACCACTGTGATTCCCCCTCTTATTTTAAAAGTCTGTTGGGGCGAAGAAGTGCAGAAAAGGCATTTTGCAGCATAAGTCTTATGAGTAGGTGCTCCTGGTGTCAGTTAGGCTGGCAGCTCACACCTCTCATGGCATTGCCTTCACACACCCCCTTGTGTTTTGGGGAGAAGTGGTCTTTTTCTCTGTCACAAAACAAGGCTGGTGTAGGGTTGCAAGAGGAGAAAAGACCTTTTTCCTCCATCATGCAGCCAGATTTGGTGTTCTCTCTGTTCTTGGAGATGCTGTACCGACCTCTCCTGAGCCCATGTTACAGGGTATATCAGACTTTAATTTGCAAGCCAGAGGAATTATTAAAATGATCAGAGAAAGAGGAGATGGATAGGGTTCTAGGCCTGGACTGTCAAACAGCACATTATAATGCAGACAGCATAGCTTCTGCACCTCCAAATAAATGCAAGGAACAAGAACATTGTTCTTTCTTATCCATTTTACTACTCAACTTGCGTCACTGGCAGCACTTCAGATTGTGCAGGGAAGTCACATAGCCCGTGTGGTGTGCTCAGAGTGGGTGAAGCTCTATGCTCTGGACAGTAGGAATTAGGAACATTAATTATTTGTCAAAGGATGTAATCCACACAGATAGTTGTTTAACAACTCCTGCCTATGTCATTTTAATACAAGGGCATTGAAGCATTTGTTACCTTCATTGCCTTGCCAGATTTCCCATTCATTTTAGGCTTATTATAAAACTCAGAACTATCAATGCTGCTTATGTTTTTCCCAGCAGCTGTGGTGAGAAGGTAGCCAGTACAAAGTGTCAAACCTTCAGGAACCCAAACTGCCTGCAGCTGGAGAGCTATGGAAAAAAAGACAGGGTATCTGAAGAGCACACTCTGTTCTCTTCCCGTGTTTAATTACACCTTTCAACAAGCATACAAACAAGAAGGTCAAAAGCTTTGGTTTGTAAATGCAGAAACAACAGTGTACATGCTTAATATGCTTAACTGCCAACATATTTTCTGAGCAGCTGCATCGCTTAGTGAAGGATGCCTTGGCACAACGTCCCCTAGACCCAAAAAAGTCTGAAGCTAGAAGTAGATCTCACCTGTAACTCTGAATGTTCTAGTGCAGAGTGTTTAGTGATGCTGATCTTGGCTTTGAAGTGATTTGCTTTTGTGTGTGCTGATGATCTAACCTGGGAACACCATGTTTCACTTTGCAAATGGGATTCAGTTAAGGTACTGGTGAGAGAGGGAGGAAAAAAGATCTCAGATTTGATGTCTGGAAAAGACACCTGACCTTTGAGCTGGCTTGGATTTAAAGATGCACTTAAAGAAACAGTTCTATAAATGTCTTCTGTTGCTTGCAAATGCTTCACATACAACATCAGTATGTTAAGCTGTTCTTGGAGTTTCAATAAACAAGAAAAGCCCACATTTAATTCAATTTTTAACCTCTCTTGCTTAGTTTTGTGATAGATCTTTGAACCTGCTTTCAAAGGAGTTTTAATTTTCAGCATATTAAATTTTGTTTAAAATGTGATAGATCAATTCTGGGCTAAAGGAAGGGTTTGCACCAAAGCTATAAACACATCAGACTAACCCTAGGGATGAGAGTTATCCCCAGAGTTCTTCTTTGAAGTGGTGAAGGCTTTACTGACTGTTTTGCTGTTTGGATTTGTTGCTCAGTCTGAGCAGGCAACATGTCTTTTTGTCTGAGTGTAAAGCTGCTGTGTAAACATAGTTCTGTTGCTGGGCTGCATGGAGTTGAGAGTGTGCTTTGATTGGGGAAAATACTTGGGATATTCACCTTAAAGTCAAATACTTTAAGCATCTCTTGAAAAGCTTTCTGGAACAGCACAACAATGTGGAGAAGATTATTGCTAAGAGTAATGGTCTGTCTGCACTGGAATAGAAAATGAGAACATCAGAAGAGATAAGAAAATGGGCCAGAACTCTGCAACGTTTGTTAGAAACAACTAGAAACACTGCTTTGCTGCATGGAAAGAGCAACAGCCTTGTGTTCAGGGACAGTGGGCAAAAGCAATTCCACAGAGTGGTTTGAACAAATGACTTGTCTCTAAACTGGCATTGGAATCAGGTTAGGTGTTTTTTCACCTGACTTCTCATGCTTATTGAAACTAAATTGCTAATCAAAAATTACAGACCAAATGTTCTATTCTTTTTGAAGAATATCCTTTTTTAGTTCTCTTTGCATTTTATCTGCAGAAAACCTACCAACTCAAGACCAGGCCTGTCCCTTCACAGGTGAACTAGGTACCACCTAACCTGAAAATAATTACAGCCACTGCGTTAATTGAACAGACATCAGTAATTCATACGTTCATCAGAGAACATTAAGTGTGATGCTGTTTGCCAATTAGACTTGAATCAAATCAATTTTTAATTCCTTAATTAAAACCAATAACAACATATCTGGAGTTTTTAACCACAGAAACAAATTCTGTTTTTCCATTTTTTTTTTTAAAAAAAAAAGCAAATTATTCCAGGAAATTAACAGCAGTAACAGTCTGGGAGATCTTCTTCATGTGTTACCCCTATCAGCACTGCAGCAGTATCTGAAGTACTCCGGGATTTTCTGGGTAGGGAGGAATTAGAGGAGCCCTGGGGGTACATGGCTGCCAGGAGATGGCACTGCCTTTAGTTAAAGAGTAAGCAGATGTGAAAGGGGCTTTAATTTGTTTTTCATTTACCCCTTTTAACATGCTCTGGATGTGGAACTCGTTTAACAAAAGGTCAGGAGCAAACGAAATTTCAGCTTAATTGAGCAAATTCTGCAGTGATGTTAAGCTCTGCTGCCTAAGGTAAATTTGTAATCTGCTAAGTGAAAAACACTGTGGTGAAAAAGTCCATTGAGCAGGGATTTGGTTTTGTTGGCTTTTTGTGGCTTTGTGCAATAAATCCTGATTACTCGGCGCGGCCGCGGTAATGCCGAGATGAAATGCTGTGGTCCTGGTGACGTGTGTGCCGTGATGGCATGGGCAGCTATTTCTAATGCACTAATGGGAGCTTGGGGGTACAAATCTTGCAGCTGCACAGACCTTGCTGTCTTAGAAGAGCAGAACAACACCCCAGACTTGGAGCGAATCTGCTCAGATATCCTCTGCTTCTTCCAGTGTCAAACAAATCGCCCTTGGTGCAGACAGCTAGATTTTCCCACCTTGCTC
Organism: Acanthisitta chloris; assembly: GCF_000695815.1. Classification (NCBI taxonomy): domain Eukaryota; kingdom Metazoa; phylum Chordata; class Aves; order Passeriformes; family Acanthisittidae; genus Acanthisitta; species Acanthisitta chloris. The sequence goes on along the minus strand of NW_008693219.1, from coordinate 17,461 downwards.
AAGCAGCTCTGCTTTGGGAAGCAAAGCACCTAAAAACATGCTGTAGCTGACAAGGGGAAACCTGGGTGGGTTTATGGCTCTTTTGTATCTCTCTGGGGTGGTTGGGTAAATCTGGCCTGAAATGTTTAAGGCTCCTGTTGCCTCTTATGCCTGTCATGTTTGAGCTGTCTTCACATCTACAGTCTGTGCAGCAGAGCTGTGTTTTGGGCATGGTAGGTCACTGCCTGCCTTTTCAAAGGGCATGTCTGCTCAAAGCTTTTTTTTTTGTGTGTTTTTTCTCTCCTGCAAGAAAAGAAAAAGTTAATAATTAAGTTATTAACTTGAGAACAGTTGGTCAAGATGCCAAACATGCACAGTGGGTGCAGAGCCCAAAAAGTCTGTTGGCAGGGGTGTTGGGAGGCTCTGGCTGGCACAGGAGCTGTTCTAGCCCTCAAGGAAGGGCAGAGGAGCAGGCAGGTGAGGGCAGGCTCTAGAGCTGTGGCAGGGAGCTGGCCCAGCTGAACTCAAGAAGGCATCACTGTCCTCCTCCAAGGCACTCACAGTCTCTGTTTTCTTTGTCCTAGGACCTCAGAACGGCTGGAACGACCCTCCCACCCTGAACAGAGCTGCCAAGAAGAAGAAGGTACTCTAGGAAATCCTTCCTCAACACAATCGAGTGCTGATCACTTGAAAAAGCAATGGTTTAAGCTGTTCCTGGGAAACTTCTTGGCAGGAGAAGGAAAGAGAAGGGAGGCACTCACAGTCTCTGTTTTCTTTGTCCTAGGACCTCAGAACGGCTGGAACGACCCTCCCACCCTGAACAGAGCTGCCAAGAAGAAGAAGGTACTCTAGGAAATCCTTCCTCAACACAATCGAGTGCTGATCACTTGAAAAAGCAATGGTTTAAGCTGTTCCTGGGAAACTTCTTGGCAGGAGAAGGAAAGAGAAGGGTTAGCAAAGCAACACCTCATGATCAGGAATGGCCTTTATGCCTCTCCAGTATGCATTATCTCTCTCAAAATATTTAAGCCTCTAAAGAGGTAGTGGCTTTTTGCTAAAGTTGTGGTTGTTAATAACAACATTGATCCTGGTTTGAAGGAAATACTTCTGACTGTTTTCATCTGCAATAAAGCAGCTGAGTTTTGCCAGAGATGATGCTTAGGCGAAATGATGAGGCTGTGCAAAGTGTTGTAGATTATTGACTTTGCCGGAGCTGAAAGCAATTTATCCTGATTAAGGGTCTGACCCTGAGAGATCTGTTGAGAGTAAGACAATTTTCATGATGGAGATAATGTAGTTTTGTAAAACGGATTTAGATTGCACTAGGGCAGAATAACTGGGGACACTTGGCATGGAGCAGAGTGAGCCTTTTCATCCCCTGGTGCTGCTGTAAGTCTGGTGTATCTCCACAGCAGTCACTGTCATCTGCCTCTTGCTGACCCTGATGCATTTGGGAAGCAAGAGTTATTCTGGAGCACAGAAAATGTGGGGAGGGGAAAAAAAGGGTTCAAGCAGGCAAGATAAAGTCTGAGTTAAGGTGAAGGCAGAACTCTCCCTTACCGTTTGGGTTTTGATCTCTGCAGTTGAAGATTAAGAAGCTTTTGGAGAATGGACAGAGGACACACTGTGCTCCTGAGTGCCCCAGTGCTGGGATGTTTGTCCCACAGCAACCTGCATGTTGCCTTTCAGGGCTTCAGGCTCTGAAGTAGAAGGAAGAAAGCTGTCAGAATAACGGCTGAGCCTGAGATCTCAAGAAGCAGCTTTCTGCAAACAAGGGTTTTTCTACTGCTGTGTGTGTGTGCCACAGCCAGAATTTTTGCCATAGCCAAGGCTTGAGGGTTGGCTCCCTTCTAAATGAGTTGTGTTCATTGCATTCCCTGTTGGTGTTGAACAGATCTGTCAGTCGTGGTTCTGTGTTTGTTTCCCTTATGTCCACTGTCTGAGGGGGTGGTTTGGGATATTATAAAATGACTCACCACATGGGCTGTTATAAAATAGAAGAAACATCTGGCATCTCAAGCCATAATTTTCAACTGTTTTCCTCCTAACTAAGAATTTATTCACCACTCAAAAATTTATTGCTGTGATTCATTCATAAGTGATTTTGGTGCTGCATTGGGAATATTACTTTTTTGCTGTCCCAAACCACTAGCTTAATTCTAGCATCATTCATTCAGGGTTCTGTAATCTTTCTGTTTCTTCCATGTTCACCCAAAGAAATGCTCACATTCCCATAGAAACATTTTGTTTGGGTTCCTGTGTGATGTGTAGCAGAGGCCGGTAGCTCATTTTGTTGTTTCTTCCCTCTACCAAATGTTTCTGAATGTAGAGACTGGCAGATGCTTAGGGATGAATCTGAAATGCAGCTGTAATCTGCCTTAGTGCAAACCTGTGTGCCAGAAGCTTGAAAGGCTTTCAGAAGCTTTATTGGAGCTGTGACCTACGTACTGCATGGACAAAAATACACCCCTGAAAGTGAGACACACAAAAATCTAAATATAATGACCCGATAGTAAGAATAGATGTAGGTGTGGGTTAGTTTTCTCTTTTATTAGTGGTGGTCTGACCAAACCTCTGCTTTGTGCCCTTGGCAGAGGGAGAGTGGCTCTGGCTTGAGGTGGCTGCACAGTTTCTGTGGCCAGGGGCAGGCTGGGCAACACTGCTCCTGCTCTGTGTGGGAGGACAGGACTGGAAACACTGGACAATACTGCTGCCCCAAGGCACTTATTACTGTGCAGCCAGGGGAATGGATTTATTTAGCCAGAGTGAAATCCTGTGTTGCCACCACTGTTATTTCTGTATCCAGAGCTCTCAATTACCATGGGTTGGGTAGTCTGTAAGAACTGAGTGTTGTGCTCTGCCTGTAGCAGCCACAGCAACATAAATGCACTGTTTATTGTTGGGTTTTTTCCCCTCCAGGTCCCTGATAACTTCCTGCCCCCAGTGCCCATCACTTCCCCCATCATGAACCCGCTGGCGGATCCGCAGTCTCAGATGCAGCAGCCTCCAGCTCCAGCACCACCCACTGGTGCCCCCAGTTTCCAGCCCCCACACCTCCCTGCAGGGCAGCTGGTGCTGCAGGGTGGCTACCCACCTGCTTCCCAGCCCCTGGGGCCATCCATCCTGCCACCTTCTGTTTCCAAACCCAGCACGGAGGGAGCCCCTGGAGCCCCAATCGGCAATGCCATTCAGGTAACGTAGCCCCAGCACTGCCTGGGTTTGGTTTGTCTGTCACTGGATGCTCTTGGCCAGGCATTTCTTGTACCTGCAAAGTGCACTGCAGAGTTTTTAGTCACTAGTTTTGCACCCTGCTGGCATTTCGCTGCTGTAATCTCCACCTAGGCACTACCTTTTTGCAGTTGATACTATAGTCAGTATGGGCCAACAAGCTGCTTCCTTCTGCAACTTCACAGCTTTCCAGAGGGAGCAACAGCAGGTGCTGATAATGTCACCTCCACACACCCACAGAGGAAGAAATAGGAGTTGTGCCAAGCTAGCTAATAATGCTACTTGGTTTAGTTGAAAACAACATGTGGGCATGGTGACCTGGAAAAGCCTCACCTGGTTCTCTTTTTCTCAGCATGTGCAGGCACTGCCAACAGAGAAGATTACCAAGAAGCCCATCCCTGAGGAGCACCTTATTCTGAAGACCACGTTTGAAGCTCTTATCCAGAGGTGCCTGCTGTCTGCCTCTGATCCGGTAGGTCACTGCTCTGTTCCCAGAGTATCCCTGTGTTTGGGTGGACGTGCTGGTACCTGCAGCATGGGCAGCAATCCCAACCTCTCCCCTGATCCCTTTAAAGGCTGCTTTGAGCAGCCATGAGCACCATGTGCTTGTTGGATGTGGAAATTGAGGCCAAAGCACAGCCCAGCTGCATGAGCACTTTGAGTCTTGGAGCTCTCAGCATGGGCAGAGCCTGGTGATGCTGTTTCTGGGCAGGGAATTTAGCCCATTGCTGCCCCTGTGCTGCTCTCCTCAGGGAAGGAGGGTTAGAATTGATTTTGATGTTGACGGTTAAAATTCTAAAACCTTCAGAGAGAGCTGTCCTCCTTTCTGTCAAGTGATCCATGTGGATCCAAGTGATCCATTCCTGGTGTATTTGCTTAATTGCTTTGTATTCAGAGCAGGAAGCAGCTGCTATTATGCCAGGTCTGAGATGAGGCTCACATACATGAGCACATGCCTCAGGTTTTGATCTGTGATTTCTGATAACAAACTCATTTCCAAAGGAAGCAATTGTTAGGAGAGGAGTGGAGTGTTAGCAGCTTTAACACAGCCCCTGGAGCTGGATAGGAAAAACATTTCCCATGGCAGCCAGTGCTTTCTAAGTGAGCCATCCCTCTCAAAGCTGCTTATTTCTTTCTGGTGGTCAGTAAATAACATGCTACCCCACAACCCAGCTGCTGACTGTTCAGCTCATGCCTGCCACATGCTTAGAGCTGCTTGATGAAGGACAGGCTGGAGATGTGCAGAGAGTTTTGTGCACTCAGTGTGCTTGGTTAGCAGCACAGACTTGTGCTCCTGTTACACAGACTGGGAGCCTAGCTGTCTGAAGGCTCTGTGGCACTGCCTGTGGGATATATTGGGCATTTGGTGTCACTTCTGCCTTCTGTCTGCTCTACAATTTCAGCTGGCTCTGTGGTTTTGACTTGGCATTTGCATGTATGTGCTCCTCCTTTTCCCTTTGTGCCTCAGCACTGCAGTTTCAGGGTAGGCTTACCTACATACTCCCTTACAGAAGCTTTTTGAGTCCATAGACCTCAAGGTTCAGTAGCATTCAATTGCTCAAAATCCTTTCTTCAAAGGTTAGGCTGTAGAATGCACATATACATATTCAGATATATATATATATATATAGTATACTGCACTCCCTTTTGACCTTTTCTTCCTCTGATTGCCCCTTCTCCCAGACCAGCTAAGAAGGCAAAAGCTGCTGCTCACATCTGCACCTAGGGATTGCTTTTCTGCTCTGCCAACACATTTTCCCTGCTTCTTGTTAAGTGTCTCTGATTTTCTTAGGCAGAGCAAGTGTTTCAGCACACAGACACCACCCTGACTGTATACATCAGTTATTGTCAGAACAAATACAGACACTACTCAGTTAGTACATTCTAGAGGGGAAAATGGGAACAGGAAGCAAAGAGTGAGGAGAACAACCAGTTTGCACTTCCACCTCATTTCTTGGGCTGGAGGGATGTCTTGCTGCTTAGTAAACACAATTTATTCCTCTTTGCACTAGCTGACCATCTGTAAAATGAAAACAGCATGTGCACCTTCTCATAGGTTTTGAAACAAGTGTTCTGAAGTCACAGATCTAAGTGTCAGACAGTCTACAAGAACTAGCCAGTTTATCTGCTCTTCCTGGGCTACTTTTTCCTTACCTATCTCAGTTCCTTGACAACATAACTACTGCTGAGGAGTTTTCCACATGTGGCCCGAGATCAGTGTGCTCTGTTCTCTTTTTTTATGTCCTCTGCCATCTGAACAGCTTTCCCTAATTTCCAGCACAGCAGGCAGCCATCAAGCTGCCTTACCCCTGAGCTATAGCATTCCCATAGGCTTTGTTATTTTCTCTCTGGGCAATTATTTAATCCAGAGAAACATTTCCAGTTGCCAGGGAAAATGACACTATTCTAAGTGAAGATGGAGTGATGTGCATACTGATTCATGAGGAGGAAGTTCCATTGCTCTTGTGCTATTTCTGCTGCTGTTGACCACCAGCTTTTTTGTGCTCCTGCAATTGTAACCTTGATGCTTTATTACTGTTTTATTATTCTGAATTACAATCTACAGTTTCTGTAGATGTTTGTTTTAAAAAAAATGTGGATAAAATCATTTCTCCAGTACCTGCAGGTCCTGGGGGAATATACTGGGGTTATTTTAAGAGCCTTTGGTGGCAAAATAACTCCAGGCACATCAGTGGGTGGTTTACTCTATAAAAGCTGTGAAAACACAAAGGATCTGTAAGGACAGTTTGGGTTAGGCTATTAGTTTTTATGTTGACATTTACAAATAAATTCCTGGCTTTACTAAGCACATGGTGAAAAATATAATTAGCATTTGCCATAAATGATGACTGAGTTATACATACTTAGACTTCAGTGTCTGCATGTGTCCTTAAGCTCTCATTGACATTGCTGGATACTTGATTCCAGTAAGAATTTTATCCAGCTACCATTATGTTTTGCCAGTGAACCTTAGGAAGAAAACTGCTGCAGCTCAGAATTCTGTCACTTATCAGCTATACCACTGGGTTTTGCAAATGACCAGTGGCCTTTGGGATGCACCTCTACAGTTTCCTGTTCTCTGTAGCAAATTAGAGCAGTTAACATGTGGAGAACTACAGTCACAGCACCTGGTCTTTCCTAGCAAAATCAGGGGAGAAAAGCACAAAGAAATTAACTGTTAGGAATTTGATGGGCTGCATGGACCTCTTTGCAATCAGATCAGATCAATATTGTTTTCTTAAAATCACTGTGTTTTAATGTATTTATTTCTCTTGCAGCAAACCAAGAGGAAACTGGATGATGCAAATAAACGCCTGGAGTTTCTATATGACAAACTTAGGGAACAGACAGTAAGTTCTGTTTTACTCCCTCCCTCCCCGCAAATAAAATATTGCCAATTCATAGGTGGTGTGGACCTCTCTGCAGTATGGAGCAGGTGCTTGTTCTTTCTTTGGGAATGTGCTTCAGATGCATTTATTGATCTTTGCATGGATTTCCTAGAAAAGGGCTAGGTGTAGCCTGCTTGGCCCCAAATGCCTCTGCAGACTTTACAGTGTTTTGGGGTTATGTTGTGAGTCTTAATGGTGACTGTGCTGAGCCTAAGAGCAGAGCTCCTTGCAGCAGGCACTGTTTGTCTGCTCCCAGCAGGAAGAGAGACACACAGCTTGGGGTCAAAAAAGAACCCAGGGGACCTAGATGTTGGGGCTTCACTGGAAGACAGATGTGCAAGTACTTTTGAAGATATGATCATTTTTCCAAAGCCTTCCAGGGTATCTGTGGCAGAATAAAGGACTGTGCTTAGATGTCTTAGTACTTCAGGATTAGAGTGATCTAATCCTGTTTTGTCAGGCCATGTTTACTGAGAAATTAGCTTTGCCCCAAAGGCATAAAAGCTCAGTAGGTTTTTCATGTGCCACAGTCTGTCACAGCAGGTCTCTCAGCCTGGGGAATTGCATCCAGGGGCTGGCAGAGAAGCCTTGCAGGGCTCAGCAGTACTACAGGGAAGGTATGTTCTGGTTGATGTCTACTGTTAGACTTCCCAGTGACTGTTCCCAGTGTGATGCAGCTGTGAAGGCTATCTCTAAAGAAAGGACCTAATTGCTGCACCTTCCCGAAGGTGCTACACTCAGAATCTGTTTTTCTAGTACTAGTGGGGGGGGTTTTTTTAGTGCTGTTTTTCCTTTTTGCTGATCAGCCTTGCCTGGCTTCCTTGCAGCTCTCTCCAACCATCATTAGTGGTTTGCACAACATTGTGAAGAGCATTGAGACCCGAAACTACCAGGAAGGACTGAACATCCACACACACATCGTCAGCACCAGCAACTTCAGCGAGACCTCTGCTTTCATGCCAGTTCTGAAAGTTGTCCTCACCCAGGCCAATAAGCTGGGGGTGTGAAGTAGCCCTGCACACTTACTTGCAAAGCCTTGATGGTTGCTGTTCCAAAGAAGTGCATTTCTACAGCAGAACATGCAGGAAATGGACCAAACTCTTGTCCTCACAGCATGTCGCGGTAGAGCGCTGACAAACGGCATTGCACCCTCCCTGCAAAAAAAAATACTTCGTTCTAGAAGGGCTATGGAGCCCTGGTGCTTTTCTTTTAATCCTTTTCCCATCCCTAATGATTCGCATCTGCAAATAGTGTATTTAATGGATGATGTCTCATGTTGTCAGTTTTTAGATGCATGTTATACTGCTCAACAGCGGCTTTTAATAACAGATGTACGTGTTAAACCAACAGGATAGGTTGTGTATCAGACCCTAAACCAGAATATTTCCTTCCACCCCACCATTCCTTGTCTACCAGATTAAAACCAGTCTGATCATGTTATAAGTGTATTTGGTCTCTCATTTTATGAAGCTGCTTGCAGTTCTCTTATAACAATTTACATGTGAAGTTGCTTAATTGTGCACTGGGGCAAATGAGTTAAATAAAGGCTAATGTGATATTTTCAATAAATGGAAGTTTATTAAAATGTGTCTTTATGAAGTGCAATGTAGAGATTTGGAACCTGGAGTACAGTGGGGCTGCTTTCTGTTGTGTCCTGGGCATGAGGATATTTTTCTTTCTCAATGCTTATCACTAAAAGCTCTCTGTTTATGCCTAGAGTTACATCTCAAGGAGAGGTTTACCAAGGATTCTGGACACATCTGTGTGTATTTTTAAAAGCTAAGAGTGGAAATAACACAGAGTTTTAAGACACCCATACAGAGACAAGAATATTTAGTGTGAAAACTAGGTGCAAATTGTTTCTTGCAGTGCCCTGAACCAGGAGATTGTTGCCTCTGCTGCACTGTGTACCTGCTTCTGCTAGCCATTAGCAAGTTGGGTCAGGTGAGTTTCACAGCACACTGTCCCTTCCTGTGGCACAGCTGGAGTTGGCTTTAAGTTTTAAAATCTTGAAACAGTGTGCCATGAATAGCAAGTCTGTGTAGAAAGGACAGTGGTTGGAATAAGCGTCCATGTTTGAAAAAAAAAGAGGCAGTTTTGCCTGAAAACTACTTAAAATATCAGTGCCTATGGAGTGTAGGTTTGGCAACACATACTGCAAGAAATATTATAAATGACAATGCAAATCACTGCTGACTTCTGTGACCTAAACAGATTTGTCAGGCAAAACAGTTTTATTTCCTTTCCAGCATTTTCTTACCTCGTAAGATTTTGTAATAGGTGAGCATAAAGCATCCACTGGGAGCTGTCTTGTTTCAGGAGCTTAGCAAAACAAATGGAGTCATTTTCTTCCCCTTCATCTAGTTTATAGGTTTCTAAGCAGTGTTATAAGTATTCTTGTACTTAGGTAAATATATTTGTCTAAGTATATTTACAACAGTGTATTCAGCCCCTGTAATTTGGAAGGTTTGCAGGTTATCCTGCTTTAATCATCATGCCCTTGATAAAAGCTCTGGTATTGGCTGAATCACATCAAAAACATGATGTTGATGATGCCAGAACCTGGTACTAAGGAAGTGGCAGTCTACCTCACTGGGGAAAACTATTTGGATCCCTAGCCCCACTCCTGATGGCTGGGACCATGGGATCTAGTAAGTACTTTGCTGCACTTCCCAACCCAAGATGAGATTGGTAACAGCTTGGTGTGCTCCACATGTGTCACAGATTGAAGAGTTTCTTTAACAAGAAGAGACTAAATAAACTTTGCTTGTTCACCTAGTGAAAAGCACAAGGGAATCAGATTGATAGGAACTAAAGAGCAGTGTTAGCAAGAGAACAAATGTGGTATGAGCTGGCCATGTGCAAGTTTGGCCTGGAAGTTGAAGTGGTCACAAATAAGACCACCAGATCAGAGAGAAACACTTGGGGTTTTGAGGTGATAGTATGTTAGAGTGCTGTGATGTTGTACCACCCACCTGGACACCACATCAGCTATGGAGTAATATTGCTCTCCTTGCTGCAAGGAAAGCTGTATTCAAATTCAGCAGTTGTCAAGAGCTCAGGCCTGGAAAACTGCACTGCCCTGGTACATAACAGGAGTGGATGCAAAAATCTGCTACTGCTCTCCTGAGAGCAGCTAAGATGAATTATCAGTTATGCTGCCGTCTGTTCATATCTTCAAGGAATGCCAAGCAATTAGCCACCCATCTGATGTTATAAATGCAAACAGCCACTTTCCTTTACAGAAGGCAATGAAGCCCTGCCAACTTAGGCTGGTGAAAGAATTTGGCCACAAATAGCCTAATTTTGATCTCACTGAGTGAGAGGAGATTTATACCATGACATTATCACCAACCAAGCTAATCTTCTTTGCAGCCCCCCAAGGCAGCAGAATTAGAAGGAAAAGGGATGGAAGGAAACTCCAAGATGTAATTGGGCAGTGTGGACAGTTGACATGAGGAGGTACCTTGCTACTTCAGCAATCACCATCCAGGCAAAAAGCCCAGCAGGAGAGTTTCTGGGAAAGGACAGTATTAATGCTGCTGTCTCCTGTTTGCTGGGGAACAAGTAGGGATGTTGCAGAGAGGGCTGACTACAGGCAGGACATCTAAGATAAGTACTTGAGTGAAAACCTTCTGCTTGCAAAGCTCTGCAATGGATTTACCTTGATGCTGCTGGCAGAAGTCCAAGGTCAGCATTAGACATGGATGTTGGAGATTTGTTTTCTAATTGCTGTTGCATTCCTAGCCCTGCAATGTTTACATCAGAGTTGCTCTGTTTTGTGCCTTTCAGGCAGCACAACTCCCTGAGATACAGACTGGGAATGTGGGTTTACTGTTTAGTAACTGTATGCTAGACTGATTGGGCTATTGAGAAAGAAGGGAGGGTGGTCTTGCTGCCATAGCTGTTTCCTCCCAAAGCTATGGAGGGGAGGGGGCAGTTTTGGAATGTCTGGCAGAGGCAGCATGCAGAGCAGTGGCACCACTCCCCAGAGTTCTGCAGGCTTCCCTCACCTCCATCCTCACCCTCACCACCACCTGGTACTTTGTTTCAGCAACACAAACCCCAGAGCAACACAACCTAGGCAGAGTGTGGAGGGCCAGACATAAACATATTCTGTCTCAAACGTTCTGACTGTGATGACAGGTAGGATGTGATGGGAGCAGAGGGTCCTGTGGAGGTAGGACAGTGTGTTCTGAGCTAACTCCCTGCTTTACCTGGAGACTCCTGCTCAGCTCCTCACCACCACCCCCGACTCACTCCCTGGAGGAGGCTCGAAGGGGCTGTGGACACACAAACAGAACAGTGTGAAAAATCTAGTTTACATAAGAGGCTGCACCAGGTTACCTATAAAAGGGAGGAGATCAAGACCCATCCATTTCTCTTGTTCCCGCTCTCTCTTTTTCCTCTTTGTTTTCACTCTCATGCTTTTCCCCAGCTCTGGAACATCCATGTGGCAGGACCAACATGGGATCTAAGGACTGGTGGTTTTCTGTGTTAGCTCTCTCCCACTGTGCTTTGCTTGTGCACAGCACAGCTCTCATACCTTACCCCCGTGCTCTTCACTGAAGTTTGTTGGGGGTGTGGGGAGATTGTGAAAAGTGGAGTTGTGCCCTGTGAGCAGCACCTTTGGCTTCTGACCCTGCACCTTTAAGAGGTTTGCTGTGGGAATTGAGAAGTTACTGTACTGTACAAATTAAAGGCCTGTTATCTTCCACTCTTGTGGAAGTCGATTGTATAAATTTAAGAGTTTGTTTGCTAACACCTTTTGGATCTAAATATTGAGTTAGTTGCCAGAGTTATAGTGACTGCACAATAAAACCTAAAGTTCCCTGACACGTGGTCCTGTGTCTTGGTTCAGCCTGATGAGAATTGATAACAAACATCACAGCCCCTGCAGGTGGATCTTGACACAGAGCAGCATGTACAGAGCCAGGCAAGGCTCAAAGCTGAAGGGAAAAACAGACTTACACAGCCAAACATCTGCCACCAAGTGACAGCACCTTCCCTGCAGGGGTTGTTGAGCATCCCTTTGAGGTGCCTGGTGCTGAGCTGAGTCTCTCAGCCTTGAACAAGGGCCAAGGCCACTGTCTGAGTACACTGAGGAATGCAGTAAATAATGTACTGCTACCAGGAACAGTTTCAATGCATTCAATCTCCCAGCCTTGACTTGCTGTATGCTGAATTGATCATTCCCATGTTTGCTCTGCTGGTCCTGCACATTAAACATACATCACCAACTGGCCAGTCAGGATGGATGTATGGTTACAATTAATGCAATCCTTACTCAAAAGAGGCTAAACTGATTAAAATTCCTAGGAGCTTTAGAGCTGAAAGTTAGCCAGAAGAGCATCTAATTAAGAGAGGATTTATTAAGGAGCACCCTAAAAAGGCAACTGGAGCTGACCTCACCAGTAAGCCTGTCTCTGCCTGGACAGCACATGGAAGACTTCTTGGGAACACATTGTTCAAATTCTTTGCCAGGTACAGAAGCAGCACTTCAATTCACAAACACCGAACACACATTTCTTGCCCCTCTGAGGTGTTAGACTTTGTTTCCTTCTTTACCACTTAAAGTGTTCATTTGAACAATACTTTGGGATCATTACTTCATTTTCAATGGCAGGAGAGAAGGAATTAAAAAGGCCAGATGCTAAATAACTGCACTGAAATGTGATGGTAGCAGGCAGGACTGAGTAGCATTCAAACAATACTCAGTGTTCACATGAACCTTCACTGCCTTTCATCATTGCTGCCCTTTCTGTCTTCCAGGTGGAGAATTCTAGAAGAATGTTTAATCAAAAACAAAAACAATCTTGGATTTAATTATATGCTCTAAGCTAATTCACTTGCCTCAGGGGGTGTAGTTTGTAATTAATTAGCACAGCAGACTAAGGTGATTTGTACCAATATCCCTCATAAAGCCACACTCAGCTGAGTCCAGAGCTGTGTCCCTAGTGATATCCCATCAGGAGTTGAGGCCAGTGCTGTGCTGGGAGCACTTTGGGGTGGAGGTGAGATGGTGTGTGCCTGTCTCTCCCTGCCACACTGCTCTCAAACCCTGGCAAGAACCTCCCTTGGAACTCCTCTGGGCAAATTTCTGAAGGCAGAGAGGGGTCAGGTCAAATAACTGCAGAAGGACAAGTAAATTCTGGAGCTATGCAACATTAGGGCATGTTTTTTGCTGTTTATTAAACCTTCGTGATAATAAAAAACATAAAACTCCTTGTCTAAGACATTGCAAAAGCCTTTTGAGCCCTTTGCAGCCTCAGCTCAAGATTACAGTCCCAGCCCAACTCACCTCAATGCCTAGAGAGCCTCTAGGGCTTGGCAGTAAGGATTTTTGGTGGCCTCACCCCGAGAAGCTACTGCTGCCACACAGAGCACAGCACAGCAGGCAGGGCCATTCCCTGTGCTGCTCTCTGCAAAGTGAGACAAGAAAACACACTTTGTCTGAGGGGCAGAACTTAACTCCAGCAGCAGCATTGAACCCCTGCAAGTCCACAAGGGTTTCTGCTGAAATAGGAAGCTCTGCACAATTTAGGTCGTTGTCCTTTGTTCTTGCATTGATTGTCTGACACACAGTTGCGTTGGCAGAGAGTAACCTGTAACCTCCTTCCTCCCAGCAAGACAGAAGCGTCTTTGTGGCACAGAAACGCCTGTCCCCATCAGCTGTAGGAATCTGCCAGTGAGGTACTCACAGGTTCCTGTCATGAGCAGCATTTCTCACCTCAGTGCAGCTGATGGATGAGCCCTCTCTCACTGGTGAGGCTGTGTGATCACTTGTGGGATGTGCTGAAGAACTACTCCAAGCCTGTGTCTATTTGTTAAGCAGCCAGGTGCAGCATTTCAGCCAGGTTTGGAGAGGCACACTGTTGCAGTGGGAATCACATGCCTGCATGCTGCCTGCGAGCAGATTCGAACCTGTAGTCATATAATCAAGGGTGGAGGAGACCTCTAAGGTCCAGTCCAACCATTAACCTGCCACTCTGCTGTAATCCCTAAACCTTAAACCATATCTTCAGTGTCAGATCCAAACACCTTTTAAACACTTCCAGGGATGGTGACTCCACCACCTCCCTGGGCAATATTCCAGTGCCTGAACACCCTAACAGGGAAAACATTTCTCCTAACATCTAATCTGACTCTGCCCCGTCTCAGTCTATGGCCATTCCTTCTAGTCATCTCCCTGCAGACATGGCAGGAGAGACCATCCCCCACCTCTCTACAACCCCCTGTCAGGTAGTAATAGAGAGCCACGAGGTCATACCTGAGCATCTTCTCATCACTAAACAAACCCAATTCCCTCAGCCATTCCTCACAGGACATGTTTTCCAGACCTTTTCTGAGCCTTGTTGTCCTTGGCTTGACTTGCTCCAGCACCTCAATGTCCTTTTTGCAGTGAGGAGCCTGAAACTGAACACAGCACTGAGGTGTGACCTCACCAGTGCTGAGTACAGGGAATGATCACTGCCCTAGTCCTGCTGCCACACTATTCTTGATCCGGACCATGATGCTATTGGCTTTCTTGGCCACCTGTGCACACTGTTGGTTTATATTGAGCTGCTGCCAACCAGCACTCCCAAGTCCTTTCTGACAAACAACGCCTGAGCCAATCCTCCCCCAGCCTGTAGCACTGCACGGGGCTGTTGTGTCCCACATTCAGGACCAGCACTTTGCCTTATTGAACCTCACACAGTTGTCCTCAACCCACCGATCAAGTCAGTGCAGGTCTCTCTGTAGAGCTTTCCTACCCTCAGGCATATTGAAACTCCCACCCAACTTAGTCTGGAAATTGCACTCAATCCCCACGTCCAGATCATCAATAAAGATGTTAAATCAGACTGCCCTCAAAACCGAGCCCTGGGGAGCACCACTGGTGACAGTCCTCTCACCCATCAGTGAGATTTGAGCAAGAGCTGTGCTCAGACAGACAACACAGTGGGACTCATTTGAAGTTAGCACACCAGATAGCACCAAGAGCTACATACAGGTCACATAGACCACGGCTAAATATCAGGTGCCTCTTTTACCTGCACAGAAAAGGCAATATTGCAGCAGAGGAGACCAGACTCAGTGAGCAGAGGGACAGGCACAACATCAGAAAGTCCAGCTGGGACTGGAAGCAAAGGCAAGACGTGTGTCCAAACACAGCCTTGAGTTCTCATTTCCAGCACATCTGCCATCATTACATCTCCACCATTAAGCGCAGCAGACAAACCCAAGTCATTTACAGATCTCTAATCTACACAAGCATTTTTTTTTTTCAGACTTGCATGTCCTTTGGTTTTTAAAATATGAGCCCTGGAGTGTTTATTGAGAAAATCTCCTTTTGCCTTTGTTGCTGTTTTGATTGCAGCTCCTCAGGTTTCTTCTCCAGGCAGTTCTGGCTCACTGAATGTTTTCCAATATTATTTTTTACCAAGGGCGAGAGGAGTCAGATTTGCAGTCTTTTCTTTGCATTTCTGGGTACTAGAGAGACATTAATCTGACAGTCCAGATCTCTGTCTCTGGTATGTAGTCCTGACATCATGATCTATGGTCAAGCACTGGAATATTGCCCAGGGAGGTGGTGGAGTCACCATCCCTGGAAGTGTTTAAGAGGTGTCTGGATCTGATGCTGGAGGATATGGTTTAGAGGTTAGAGTGGCAGGTTAATGGTTGAACTTAGTGATCTTAGAGGACTCCTCCAACCTTGATGATTCTATGAGTCTATGTAGCCAGGTAGTTTTTTTAAAGATAACAGATGTTTTCACAGCAAAAAATCACAAAATGTGCTGCTCCCACAGCCACTGTAGTGATCCTGGGACAAACATTAATGCTGCCAGTGAGGCATGACTGCATGAGCAGTGATTTCTGGGATCAGGGGAACAGTGATGGGCTCCACTCGCAACGAGTGACACTGTGCAATGACACTCTCAGAGGGGATACTTTGGTCTGTCTTGGGCTTCATCTGCTCTTCCATCAGGACCAGCAACTCCATGAGCAGTTGGGACCCACCTGGAGCCAGGTAGGTTGAGGATAAGATGTCCCTCTTCCAGTTTTGCTGCTGCACTTGATAAGCTTCCTCTGCATGCAGCCAGCTCCACCTGGACAGGGGCATGGGGACTTTTCCTTCACAGAAATTACCCCACAGTGTCACCCTAAGCATCAGCACTCCCTGCACCCAGGGGACCTCCAGCCACAACAGAGCATTTGTCTTGTCATCTTTGTTCACCTGCTTTCCCTGCTGTGTTGGCTGCTCTGTAAGCAAACTGCTACGAACTGGAGATGAATGTGGGACAGGAATCTTACAGTATGGTGTGCAAAGGCTCACAGAGAGAGCCTTCATGGCTGTTTTCATTGGTGACTCAAATTAGCTGGAAACCTTGCAAAGCAGTTTCCATGTGTTTGTCTCTTGCTAGAGTGGCAGGAATGTTTGTGGAAGGCAGCTGCAAGGTTTCAGTACAACTTGCATCTGCATGAGCACACAAGACTAACAACTTATCCTGTGCCAGGCTTTAATAAAGTCTGCAAAAGCCAGGTCAGGATGAATGGTTTCATCCTGCATTTTCAAAGAGACATGCTCCCTCATCTCTGGATCTTGTTGCTGCCTGGTAGCATTCCCATTTCATCTGCCCTGAGCCCTGACCTTCCTCCCTTAAATACTCAGAGCAGCATGACCTGTGGTGTGTGGAGGTGAACTTGGGCTGTGCAATTTACTTCTCTAAGCCCAAGGGTCACCCACAGGGTTGTGTGCCCAGCATCAGCCAGGGAGCAGCTGGTATGTAAGGAATGAGGGTTTCTTTCTGTTCTTGGACACCAAGAGATGGAAAAATCATTAAAGGATTGAGGCTTTTCTCCTGCCTGCCCCCAACATCGTATTGCAGAGGTCAAAAAGAAAAATGAGTATCATATATTAAATCGGTACTAGGCACACTAGAAGTTAGCCTAACAATTGACCTTGGGCACTCAGAGGAAGGCAGGGCAGGCAAGCACAGAGCAGTTAAATCACTGTCTCCTGCAGTCCTGGCGCAGCAATAGAAAGACATCGCAAGCTGTAAGTCACAGAGGATCCAGCCCCAACTGACACCCCTGAGCCACTCCCTCTTCCCTCCCGTCCTCCCAGAAACATCCAAAACTGCACAAAATGCGTCACAGACAAACATTTTATCTGGACTTGGCCTCTGCTTCCCACCTAATGAATTAAACCCTCCGTACGCTGCTTGTGGCCAATGTTCTCTCTCTGCAGCAGGTGAAACTCCTCACTAGCAACACTGAGCTGCTTTCTGCCTGCTCCTCCGGCCGCGGGTGTACTTGCCATTAACAATGCCCATCCCCAGTAACCTGGGGGCATTCCTCTCCCACACCTGAGCACTAAAACAACCCTTCCTAATTACTTCGTCCCCCCACCCCCAGGGGATGGAGTAAACAAGCCTCTGCCGCATCTTTAGAATTGCCAGGTGCAATCACATCATCAGTATATATCACCCAGCACTTTTGGGGGTCTTTTTTTGTTCCCATTAGTGAAACCAGCAATACAGGAGCTGCAGAAAGGCAGAAATCTCAGGTAATACAGGGTTTCACTGCACATTGCACTCCGCGGGGGCACGGGGTAAACAAGCGCGGCTGCTCTTCGCTCGGGTGCGCGCAGCAGACAAAAAGCTGTTTGTTTGGTCGCTTTCAGTGCCCACCTTGCCACTCCCAGTCCGCTAAACTTCACTAACCACCTCTTGAATACCCGCTCCTCCCTGGCACCGGTGGCATGTTTTTTTCTAATTTTACGAGCTCCCAGGATTAAACGCTGTTGACATTGTGCTCTCGGAGGGGAGCGGGGTCGGGCGGCAGGAGAGGTGTGGGGAGCACCCCAAGGGTAACCCACTGAC
>NW_008693218.1:49787-72134 GCF_000695815.1 Acanthisitta chloris | reverse complement strand
TATGCATTTATTTGCTTTTCTCTTCCCCCTCATTTGGTTGCGTTGGTTTCTGTTTGAGTTCCTCAGAACCTGCCCAAGGCATTTCGTTGCCTCTGTTCTCCCTTCTTATTTATGTTTTTTAACAATTTTTAATGTATTAAACACTTTTCCAGGGTAACACCTGTACACAGGGGGCTGCTTGTTTGTTTGTTTGTTTAGGTCTTTGTGTCACCATCTGAGAAACCCCTGACATCTGGAGAGAGCTGCAGGTTGGGTATTGAGGCAGGTCTAGGCATCAGGATCTCCCCAGGGAAGGGCCTTTCCCTCCTCCTTACCCCAAACCTCCCCTCTGGAAGGGGCAAGATGCTGCCACCACCATCAGGGCACCATCAGGTTTAGGGGAAGAAGAAGGTGACCCTGGAGGGTGCTGGTGGTCCCCAGGGGCACAGTTGGGTTTGATGGCCATCACAGAGTGCTTGGTTGGCAGAAACAGGGATGTGCTTCCTGTTTGGCCCCAGGACAGAGCTCTTCATTAGTGGGTGTAAGCATGAGTTAAAGGGTGAGAGCTCTTTGCTGGCAGTGTCTGGTAAAGTCAAAACTTGTGGGCATTACTAGGGGGCCACAGGGTGGAAGGTTGTGGTCACCCCAGGGTGTGATGGTGGGGACATACCAAGAGGGCAGCTCTGGGTTGGGATGAAGGGCATGTGCTGGTGTGGAGGTGATGCACTGAGTGGGTATTCTGACTTCTGCTGTATTTTGGCAGGTCACTCTCAGCCTGTTGTGGGCACAGGGGCACCACTGGCTGAGCCCTCACCTGGAACACCACTGGGATGAAAGTGGCATGAGCTGTGCTTTCCACACCCTGGCACTTCACCTGGGGTAAGCATCACACTGGGAAGGAGGCAAAAGTGCATTTAGGCTCATACTATGCTTTGAGATGCCCATGGTAAAGTAATGTCTGGATAAGGAGTAGAAGCAAAGACTTCTCCCTAACCTTTGTGTGGTTCGAGCATCCTCCTGTCAAAATCCAGCTACCCTTGGGGAGAGCCTGGCCTCTCTCCTCAAAAATTATTCATTTGTAAGTGCTGTCTTTATCACTTTACTAAAAGCAGCTTTTCCTTTCAGGACTATTTTTCTCTTTGGTTATGTTTTAGTGCAGTGTATGATGGGAAGGTGGGCTTGGAGAATGGAAACAGAGGGAGATGAAAAAAAAGACGAGAAAGTCCATTGATGTTTCCTTCCAGGATTTTGGGATTAGAAATAAGAAGTGGCTTTGAAAGACCAAGAGGGTCCTGGGCACACATGGTCTTCTGCTGTGTGAAGGCCCCGATGTGTTTCTTAGCTGTTCCTGTTATATGAGATGGCATCTTGCAGTGGATGGTGTGGTTTGAGTAACAGCTTCAGGTTCCTTCTTGGGCTCTGGGGCAAGCCTGGGTCATATGAGCCCAGGATGGCAGCAGAGCCACCACAGCCTAGTGATGGTTCACATGCTGGAGCAAAGGTCTCATAAGATGAGCACTGCATGGGATCCAGGCTTGGTTTCTGGGAATTTCAGGGCCAAACTTGCTCTGGTTGGAGAATTCAGAGAAAGAGCTTGCCCAAGCAGTGATGGAGGGTGAGAAGAAACTGTACTTAATCACCTGCCCATTTTGTAGCATCAACATTAAGCACAAATTTGCTTGAAACTGCTGGAAGGACCTTTGTCCAAAACGAAAATTCATCAGGCAATGAGGAAAAACTAATTTCTGGAAAATTGTACCTTGTTTATGGACAATGTGAATAAATGACTGAGTCATTATTGCTGACTGTGTGCCTGGGCTTGGGTTAGGTTCTCACCAGGAGAAAACCATAGTGTGTAGAAGTCTTTTGTTTTGAAGCAACTGCATTTCACCAAGGTAATGGAAAAGCAACACCCTGGTACCACGTGTGAGACCAGCATTGGTCTATAATGGCACTGGAAGATTGGATATTGCCTCCAAGAGTGTCCTTCATATTCAACTATGGAGTTGGGTCAACTGAGCCCACTCATCCTGGGTACAGGACTTACAAAAGGGATGACAGGCATGAGGAGGGAGAGTGAGATATATGTCAGTAAATCTGTTTAGAGAATTATCAGCCTTTTTGAGAATCTTCTTTTGAACCTCCTGGAAAAGCTTGGCATGCATTGTTTTTCTGTTTGAGCTGTACTTTTGGAAAGAGAGGTTTCTTGCCTTCTGCTGGAGTGTGAATTATGAGCTGTCATGTTTCCACTGAGGTCTCTTCCTTTCACCTGGGCAGATAAGCAGACATCACCATCCGAGATAGGCAATGAACACTATCCACTGCCAATCTCTGCTCCTAGTTTTAACCACTGGACTGTACAGCTTTTGTTAGGACACTTCTTGCGTATAAATTCTTGGAGGTGTTGGGAAAAATTTACTCTGCTTGTCTACTAAGAGGCTTCTTAGGTTTTTATCGGTTCCATCTGCTGCTCCTTGTTGGCTTTTGGGACTTAAAACATGGCAGGGTGTTCAGGAGGTGTGACTTGCTGCCATCTGTGACACTGGCCATGTCCTTCAAGAGATCTCATTGTCTGCAGCCTCTGACGTTCCTCAGCTGGTTGACTTGTTGCCTGATTTGATGGTGAAGTAAGAAGAGATACCTCATTTACATATAAGATGTTTCTGAGCTACAGCATCATTTCTCCAGGTCAAACTACAGATTGTAAGCTGACCACATGAAGGGCTGGACCCTGTATCTAATCTTGAGCTCGGTGTTTGCTATGATTTCACGTGTCAGTATGTGACATGGACAAGGAGGCTGCATTCCCCACTTAAAGCCCTTCTTCAGCTCTGCAGCCCTGGTGAGTGACATCAGAAAAATCAGGAGTGTGGCCATGAAAGCGACACTGGCCTGAACTAGAAGCTACTGCAAAGATGCCTTTATGTTGCCATCTGGACGATGTTTTTGAGACAAAGCAGCTTCAGTGTGGTAAAATCAAATAGCAGTGTTAGCATTTGTAATGCTCTCTTGGCTGCAAACCCAGTGATGAGCTGCATTGTCCTTGGATGTGGGGACAAGTCCCTTCTCTGAGGCCAGGCTGGTGACAATGCCCAGCATTGACCAGAGCCCTCAGCAGAGGAGGTGGTGGTGATCTGGGCTGTGTGGAGATGGTGTCAATGACAACAGAGCACAACCAGAGCTATCCAAAGGGTCCATCTTCCTTGAGACAGGAGGAGTTAAGGATAGGAAGAGCGAACTGGTTAATTCTTCCAAGAATTCTTCACTTCCTTCCAGGAGAGGAAACAGTTGATTTTCTGTTAGAGAGACGGTGATACCAAGGCACTGAGATTTGTGTCCCTCTTCTGATGGCATCAAAGAGGGATGGTGTGGGAGAAGGAAGGGAATGGGCATTTCTCAGCTTGCACCTTGGCTGCGTTGTCATCATTCCCCATGTGTGTGGAGCTCTGTGAACAGGAGCACCTGGGCTGTGCCTGCTGTTGGCTTCAGGCTGGGCTGTGGTTGTGTGATGTCTTCTGGTTGCTGCTCCTTCTCTGAGACTCTTTGGTTTGAGACCAAATAACCTCGATGAGAGAGAGCACAGTGGAATGTAGAAATAGCAGAGGAAATGGGTTCTAGACTTCAGGACCATGAGTAGTGTTTTTTCTCTCAGGTCTTCTAATTTGAGTCCTTTCTTCTCCATCAAGCTCAGCATAATCCAGGCAGAGGTCGTGCACCTGGAGCAGGATGAGTCCAGCTCAGAGGAGTGGATGATGCAGGTTGGGGCTGGTGGAGCAGCTCTTGTTTCTCTACACCCCATGCACATGAGGATGTCTGGCTGTGGTGGGACCAACTCATGAGCTGTGGACTCTCTGGAGTTTGCCTACATATGCAGGTACTCACCAAAGCCTCCTGGTGTGACCTGTGAACACTGGGGGGTGGGATGAGCCTTGTGTTTGCTCATCCTTACTTGGTTTCCATGTGTCCAGTGCCTGTGCACAGGGGAGAGACAGGCCTCTGCCTGCTGGAAGGGTTGGTGTCTACAGGATGGCATGAAGCTTGGGACCTCCATGCCAGGAGGGGACAGGGATGCAGGGAGAGGATGGGCGTCCCTGGCTGTGACTGGGGTGGAAATGGCCCCACCAAGGTCCCTGTGGGGAAGGTTTCTGCCACGAGCCCTGTGACAAACATTTCTAACAGGGTTTGCTGGGGATTGCTACCTCTTTTAAAAAAATATCAAAAAAATCTGTCTCTTTCTCTTTCTTCTCGTGTTAAGGGCCAGAGTACTGGGGTAGGGAGACTGGAAATTTGGTATTTCTCTGGGATGGATGCGAAGCAATGAGGTCTTTCCTTTCCCACGGCCTTTCCTTATGCCATGGTTCCCTCCAGCACTTGTGAGGAGCAGGTTGCTATCTCAGACGAGTAGTAATAATTTTGTTTCCCTTTTCATATTATAAAATACAAACAAATGACAGAAAAGGTCAGGTGGTGGGAGGCAGGAGGGGGTTCAGCTGGCTCAGAGCTGTAGCGACCGTCGCTTCCTCCCAGAGATGTTACGGTGGTTGTAAGGTCGCATCTTCATTTCCACAAAGGGGATGGAGAACTCGTGGCCTTTCCAATGGTACCAGTTAATCCCCTGGCAGGAGGGAGAGAAAGGTACAGTGTAAAGAAAGACTCTAACAAGAAACTAGAGTGAGAGAGGACAGGAACAAGGTCGACCACCATAGAGAAGACAGAAGGGAGAACTTACTACAGCAGGAGCAAGAAAATCTCTGCTCCTATGGTTTGATTGGTTTTCCCACTGCTCAAAGGTTCCTGATCAAATTTCATGCAGGTGTATTTTTTTTAATGTAACATAACAAGATGCTACAGGAAACCACCATGGCAGCCACTGTGAGGCACAAAGCATCAGCCTAGACGGCTTGAAGGTGGCTCCCTTTGCTCCAGCTGGTGTGAGGTCATCCCACCAGTGCTCCTGACCCTGCTGCAGTGACCACACAGCCCCAGGCTGCCTAGGCTTGCTGTCATGCCCCTCTAGAAGAAATGCCAAAGGATTTCAACCTTACCTGACTGTGCCGGGACTCTCCGTACTTGCCGTTGAGATTGGTGCGGTGGCAGTTCTTATACCACCAGGCCCCTTTGTAGGACATGGCACAGTTGGTCACAGCCACATCATTGTCCCTGTCCTTGGTGGAGAAGGGGCGGCCCTGGTGGTAGGTGAGGGAGTCCCCTGTGGAAAGAGGTGCCATTAAAGGTGATGGAGTCTGAGTTATCTGTTCTTTCCACAAAGAAATTAGGATATTGTGGTTATATGGTAGCCTGACAATCAACAGCTCGAGCAACTGGAATTCAACAACTGGAATTCCTCACAACTGATTCATCTGAGGTCCTCTGCTGTCTGTTTTGTAGCAGTGCAGACCATAGCAAATCTTAGGGGCTGCTTGCCTTTGTCAGATTAAGTGCTGTATGGGTTTGGATCTGAATTTCAGTGTTTCAGAAATGAATTAAATCCTAGATTTTGGCAACCTTGATTTCCTGAGACTTAGTGCTGCTATGTAACATTAGGATGCTTTCAGCTTCCTTCCCTCTTGTTAGCAAAAGGGAACTTTTACTCCCAAAAGAGGTCAAGCATTCATCTCTTGAACTAAGCTTGGGCCTTCTTTTCTCACTTTGGATAAGGGGAAGAAGCTCTTGGAGGGTGTGTGATGTCTTATTCCACCAAAAATGCCAACCTCATCTCACCTCCTCACTGGAGAGCTGCTCTGGGTGAAAAAAAGTGAAATATGGTTGTTATTACAACTGAGTGATGTACTTGCAGGGGACATTCTTATTATGCTCCTTGGTGGTCCCTAAGGAAATGAAGTGGACCCGTTCTGGCTGTGTGCAGTCCAGCCACAGAGAGGCTTGCTAGAAAACCTCTTGGCAAGGAACTGTTTGTTGAGACCTGGCTTCCTTTGCTCAAGGTGGAGCAGAAGCTCCTTGGTTGGACAGCTAGAAGGTCTTGCATGGGGAAGGGGAGGGAGTAATGTTTGCATGACACTGTTAATGGCATTTTTGGTGCCTTGTACGCTGGGGCTTGAGGTCAGGGCAAGTGTATTGCACGCAGCAAGATCCCTGTCACTTCTCTGCCAGTGGCAACTACCAGGTATGGAATAGGAAAATTCCTGCATCTTAGATATGGTGTGGGTTCCTTGCTAAGTACATGGTGGTGAAGTTTTGTCTGGATCATGGAGGTTTGCACTGGGAATATCTATCCCAGTTAAAGGGGCTGCAGCTGTACTGCTCTCCCCCTTCTTGGGGAAGAGGCCCCTGTGCTGTCCCTCCACCACCCACTATTTTCTGGTGGGCAAAGCCTAACTCTCCTGCATCAGCTGAGCAAGAAGGTGTGAGTGTGTCCTTGCAAAACTGGCTAGTGTTTGGCCTCTACATGAGGAAATGACGCAGAGGATTTCAGATTTTTCCATAGCTGTGGAAAGGCAATAAATACACCCTCCAGCATGGCATCAATAGCCAGCTGCAGTTATTGCCAAGTGAGTTGACACCTCTGATGATTGACCTGGTTATTTGCACAGCAGTGTCTCTGATATTAAATATCTAATCCCCAATGGAAAATTCCCTGTGTCCTTAGTGAGATTTAGCAGCCTGGTTTACATGCTGGACTGCAGAAAGGACTATAGGTTTGTGTCTTGCTGCTCTAGACAAGTAAGCTTTGATGTTGGGATTTCCTTTAGAGCCTCAGACCCACTGATCCCAAGATTTCCCAAGATCCTTGCCTAGCAATGAGGCTGTACCTGAAGTGCCATTGTACTCCCCAATTCGCAGCTTGTACAGGCTCCGGGAGTCACCGATGGAGAACTTGTCGTAGTAAGCATAAGCTGATTCCTGCCCATCCCTCATGTCTATTCGCAGCTCATAGCGCCCCTGGGACGTGATCTTGTGGATGTTGTCCAAGCCTGTTGAGAAAAACGGTGGATACCTGGTGAGACCTGGTGCTTGGATCCACTCCGTGAGCAAACAAGGAAAGCTCTAGGCAAACAAAACAGCTGTGGGAAATGAGAGCGAGGAGAGAAGTCAGAGAGCAGCAACAGCTCTGGTGAGTCTGTGTCTCTATCCTGGCACTGCTGGGGGCTGAGCTGTCTGTCCTCACTTGAGCGTCACCTCCCCATGTCTGTGGCAGGTGTGTTCAAGGCCCAGGTACAACTTTTGCCATGCTACTGAAGCTGGAGGTGTTCAGCTGTAGGGCCCTGGGACTTCTTATGTTGCTGTTAAGCTCCTGTACAAGTCTGAGTGTGTTTACACTGCAGGGCTGGCCTTGACTTGTGTTCAGGTTTTGGGGGAACACACTCCATTTCAGAGCTGTGCTGGGTCTCCCACCCACCCCTTTCCTACTTTCTTTGGACAACCAGCTTGCTAGGTGGGGTCCATGAGCTGTAAGTGCCACCAGTGCAACCTGTAGTCATCCAAAGGAGGATAATGGGCTTTGGTCCCTGAAAACTCCCAGCATATCCACTTCTGTCCTTGGAGGAGCAAATTAGGGAGCTGATGACCTTCATAATTGGCTTTTAGATGGTGTGCCCATGCATGACATTCTAATGTGAAGGGCAGGGAATGAACGGAAGGAAAACTGTCCAAAGGAGAGCGTAGAGGATTGTGGTGAAAGGCAAGGAGCCAACAGCTGGCACAGGTGATCAGCACAGTGCTCAGGGAGCTTGGGCTTGACACCTCAATGGAAGACAACCAGTGAAGGTCATACCCAGCCAAAACTCGTCCTCCAAGTTTCCAAAGCCAACGCGGTAATCTGCCCATTTCCGGAAGAAATCAGTCAGCCCGTTCTGCCGCCGCTGGAAGACCTGAGGTGGAGGAAGACCAGGGGGAAAATTAGTGTGAAGGAGGTGAGGAATGACTTTGCTGGAGGCAGTAAATGAAGATGATACTTTGTCTTTCCGTTGTGCCTTTCAGGGGAGAAAATTGCAATGCCCATCCAGTTAGTGTTAATTGCAGCCATGTGATTAATTTGTGTGCAGGTGGAGAAAGCAAAGAGCTGCCAGATAATGTTCAAGGCAAATCAATGTTAGGATAGGAAGGAATTGGCCTTCAAGCTTTCTACTTCAACTAATGCATGGTGGCTCTGTTTTTCTAGCATGTGATTCTGCTTTCAGCTGTCTATATCTGTGTTGTCCAAGGGGATGCTCTGAAGCAGAGTGAGATAGAGGGAAATTTACTGGCTAAAATAACATTCACACTAGAAATCAGCATTTGAGGAAGCCCATTTTTTTTGGTTTTCACTATACATCTAGCAGGGGGTTGTGTAATGTGTGTAAGTGTGTGTTTGACATGAACGAGATCAAAGCACCACGACATTATTTACTTAAGCTGTCAGTCCATCGACGTCAAAACAAGCAGTGTTTGTGCAATTCAAAAGCCAAACAGGCATTTGTTTCTAAAGTGCTCCTGTGCAGACTCAATCATGGTGATGCCTGACACCCTCCTACTGCAGGCAGTGTGAATCATTCCCCGTGAAAGCTACCGGCCATTAATTTCATTTTGAGAACAATAAATCAGCTTCACTCACAGATTCTGCTCTCCAGAAGCACTGCAAACATGTCAAATAAATCAAAGGGCATTTCTCCAAGTGTAACTATTATTACCGGAGCGTGGGCCATTCCCTATGGCGTGGGAAATGAAGCGTGTGGTATTAAGCCTGCTGTCATTCCCGCGCAGCGTGGGGCTTGGCTGTGCTGGTAGCATGAGGCTTGGTTACTTTCATAGTGTGTTCAGGGGTTGGAATGGACCTTAGAGATCATCCAGCCCCAAGCCCTGCCCTGGGCAGGGACACCTCCCAGCAGAGCAGGTTGCTCAAGGCTCATCCAACCTGGCTGTGAACACTGCCAGGGTTGGGGCAGCCACAGCCTCCCTGGGCAACCTGTGCCAGTGTCTCACCACCCTCATGGAAAAAACTTCCTAATATCTAATCTAAATTTCCCTCTTTCAATTTCTCCCCATTACTCCTTGTCCTATGATTACAGTTCCTAACAGAGTCCCTCTGCAGCTTCCTTGTAGGCTCTTCAAATCCTGGAAGGTTCCTTTGAGATGGGGACAACACAGGAGAACCACACAGCTACTCACAATCCATCCACCTCCGTCGGTGGTCATGTCGCAGTACACCGGCAGCCGCTGGCTGAGGTCTCCATTGATGGAGATGGTGTAGACACCACTTAGTGTGTCTCCATTCATCAGGTGCTGGGCACAGTCCTGAGGGTTAGCAAAGACACGTCCTCCTATGAAATGAATACAAAAAGCAAAATTTAATCAATGAGACACTGTTTCCCTGTGCTTCAGGCTCCACTGGTTATGATCCAGGAAAGGTCTAACTTGACTTGTGTGTCCCAAAGAATTCTGTGAGTTGGTGGCACTTTACATCTGCCAACATCAGAGGATTTAATGAAAAAAAAATGTGTGCATAAATTAGTTGTGTCCCATATGTCCTGTATTGGAAAGGTGTATGGTAACATCACTATGAATGATGAGGAATGTCACTTCTTGGACCATCTCCCTGCACCATGTCTGAAGCCCTGGGGTTTCAGCTGTTACCAGTGTATGTAGACAGCTGTGACAATACTAAAACCTGTTCTCCTCTCAGGAGTGCCAGCTCCAAACAAGTTTGACTTTACTGATTCCACAGGGATTCTCCTAATTCTCTGTGCCCTTGAAAATGATGGTGGACTTTTGCTGGACTAATTGTCCCTTGCAAACTGAGCAGGACTTAGGCCATGCAAGAGATAGGCAGTGTGGACTGTGTGACTATGGTAGAGGTGTCCTATAATGAGGAAACATCTCATTTAGGGCTTGGAGTTTAGGAAAGTCTTAACTACAACACCCCAGGAGTGTTGGGATGTCAACTCTGAGATCAGTTTATTCTAATTTAACACAAGAGAGGAAAATACATCTTTTTCTTTGCTGTTGATGCATATGGATGATGGAGTAAATGAGTGCAGAGCTGACAGTGTGGATGTGGTTTTCAAGGATGCCTTGCTCATGCATTAAGATGTGAAGGACCTCCTGTGTGCCTCCCTCACAACTGCATGATACCCCCTAGAACCAGTGCACAGACCCTTGGGTTTATTCTCTTCCACCTTGTGACCTGAAGACTTGGAGGTCATTGCTTTGTCCAAATGTTGAAGATCCCCTATTTTTTCCCATCTCCATGGTCTGTGGTGCAATGTCTGGTGAAACATTGTCTGCATTTTATAGTATCCAACAATGAAAACTTCTTCACAGACAACCACTTCGGACTCCCCTGAGCTCTGCAAAGATTACTGGTTTCTTAATTTATATTCATATCTTTAAGAGCAAGGAGACATTGAAAGACATTTCAAATCACTCTAAATTATAAATACTGTATCTGTTTCTTCCTTTTGTCTCATCTGTATACAATTCCCCAAGAACCTTATGCAAACATGAAACAAAAGAGGCCGAGCTATTAATATGTCAGAGGGAATAGAAGAACCCCAGGATGTGTACTGTAAGCAGAAGGAAGCAAAACAATTTAAATTAAGCCTGGATGTTTTTCTTTTCTTTTTTTTTTTTTTTGGTCTTCTTAAAGACAAGTCCTTGTCCTCTGCAAAGTGCCCTGATGTGTTGCCAGAGTAAACTGAATCCCAGATCTTGATGCGTCACTGAGGGATGTTGTCCATGGATTTCAAGTGATAGTTCCTGGGTGCTTCTGTCTCATCCATATTGGGGTAAGTGGGAGAAACTACTTTCTTGTTGATGCCTGTCTTCAAAGCAAATTAAACCTATGCTGCATCAGCTGGCCATGGTGACTCTAATGCTGCCGAGGTCTGACGTTTGTGTTTGATGGAAAAGGTGCTCTCCTTGCCTGACATGAGTTGGTTTCTGCTGCTTTATCCCAGCTCGGGAGCCAAGCCCATGCAGCTTCATCCCTGACTCCCACACAGCCTCAAAGATGACATGCATTTTTTCATCACCTGCCTGAATTGCACTGGTTTTGTGTGCCCATGTAAGAGGTGAGAATAGCAGGAAAGTTTGATCCACAGATGCATTAGAGAAGAGTCTTTTCTTCTTTTGTTGTTACCAAAAGTTTCTAATATCTCTTAAAAACAAGTGCAGGGACCTTTGCATGTAACTGGGCTAGGGAAGTATATTTCCAGCACAAAGACAACTTGTCTAATTGAACTGGCAGCACAGATGGGAAGAATTTTGGTGGATGTCACCTCCAGGCTTCTTAGTGCTTTTGAAGCCTGGGAGAAATGTGATTGGATTCAGTTCTGAACAAAATGCATTCTGTCTGTAAGTGCCCTGGCCTAGCCAGGCTTTTCAAAGAGGTGAGGGACGATTTGCTTGGCATGGTTTGTAACCTGAACAGTTGCAGGGGGTGACATTCTCATGCAAACTTCATTCTTGCAAGCATAAGTATCCTGTCTGTGAGGGTTGTGGTGACTGTGGATGCCTATCCTTTGATTTGGAAAGGAAACCATTCTCCTTGCCTTAGTGGATTGTGAATTCTCTTGAGTTAGAGTGGAGAGAAGTAATGCAATTAGATAAAATCAGTGGGACCACAGTCCTGCAGATATGCTGTCTGTGACTCCACAGATGGTGGTGGTAGATGCCCCATCCCTGGAAACATTCATGGTCAAATGGGACAGCCCTCTGAACAACCTGAGCTAGATGAAGGTGTCCTTACTCATTGCAGTGGGGCTGGAACTAGGTGACCTTTGAGGGTCCCCTCTAACCCAAACTGTTCTATGAGTCTGTGATATTTGTGAGCGATTGGATCATGTCTGTAGTGTGAAGACACCAGCTTGGTCTCTTCCCTAATCACTCCAAGACTATGCCTGTTGATAGATGATGTTGACTTTTGTGGGGTTTTCTTCCTCTGCATTTGAAGAGGGGCAAAGACAAGGTAAAGGGCCTGGCAGATAGTTCCTGGTCTGAAGATCAACACCCTGGGCTGGGTCTTGTGTTTGTATTATAGATCCTTCAGCCCTTAAGTTTTTGTAGCAAAGCAGCACTGTGGGTCATGGCATTGTATGTACCTCTCTGTGGATCGTGGTGGAATGCTGCCTGAGGAGGGAAAGTCCATAACAGCAGTCCATGCCTACCAGCAAGGTACTTGGGCTAACCAGTGGATGCAGAGTCCTCACCTGTGGTGAAGGTGGTGGAGATGAAGCCGCTGCGCATGGCGTTTTGGGCAGCTTGCAGGCGCACGGTGTACTCCGTGGTCTCAGACAGCCCCTCCAGGCGGATCCACGTGTCCTCAGCATCCACAATCAGCTCCTGTACATGGGTCCCAGAAGGAGGTAGACACCAAGAGCAACAGATGAGAAAAGCGATGGGGAGCCTAAAGAGCAAGCGAGGAGGGAAGGGAAGCCACAAACTACCACAGCCCTTGGTGCCTGGCTGAGGAGTGTTGCATGACTGCTTACACCCCTGGACTGAGTCAGTGTGAGGTCAAGGAATACAGTCAGCAATTTGGGATGGTTTGGGTGGGAGAAGTCAAGCTGGGTTGGACACAGGAGATTTCAATATTTGCAGTCTGTGTGCTCTGTTTACCGACTCTGTTGGGATCTGCATGCAGGGCATGACTGATTGGCCAAGCATCACAAGGAGTGGAGCTGGCCAAACCTGGTTATCAGCCCGTTCTGACTCTGTCAATTCCTGTCACGTTCATTTTTCTGGTTGTCAGCCAGTGCCACAGAGCATTATTGAACCCCTTCTGCAGAGTGTTATCCTCTGGCTGCTGTGAGCCCGTCACACCAGCAAAGGAAACGAGACTGTTTGCCGTGACGTATTTCTGAGAGCGTTTGTAGCAGCTCTTCCAGACAGGCAGATGTGGACACGCTCATTAAATAATCAAATATATTGTATTGTGGGATTAATTAGCTGTCTGTGCCTATCTGCCTTTTTGCAGGAAGGGCAAGTGGCATTTTTAGCATCTCTGTGGGATGATATTCTCCTGCCTCACCTTGCTTTCACAAGCTGCGATTTTCCCAGGTTCTCCAAACTTAGCAGGTATCTCTTTTATTCCCAGACCTGCAGGTGTGCATAAAGATTTTGCCCTAGGCAATCTTTTCTTGCTTTTTTCAATTATTTGTCTAAAGTGCCTGCTTATGCAGAAAGTAGTGCCTGCCCTTCTGGTATCCTGGTGAGCATTGTTCTTTTGCTGTGTTGGCTTTCTCCTGCTCATTTCTCCATGGTCTTGCTATTCCCTGACTTAATGAGCCAGGTTTTTTTTGGTTAGGACTCACTCACCTTCCGGCTGCCATCAGTGGATCTGTAGGTCATGACGTAGTTCTCGATGTCTCCCAGGGGAGGAACCCAGGAGAGCAGGGCGCTCCGTCGGGTGACTTCACTGGCAGTCAGATTTCTTGGAGGATCCAAAACTGCAGGAGTGGATAGGCACCAGGGAAGCACAATTTCTCACACACAACCACCCCAGCCCTGATCCCCAACTCACTACACTGGAATTCAACATTGCAACGCTGACCTACAGTCCAAAGTCCTCACCCTCAGTTTCAAGACTTCATCACCCATCCCCAACCTTGAACAGAGCTCTGCAAACCCTCTAAAAGTCCTCCTCTATCTGCACACTCCCTGAAGGGTATCAGCTCTGAAATTCATGTTCTATGGGCCCCATCAAGCTGCTTGTGTGCAAAATGGGTTGTAATGTTCTTCTGGACTATGGCCTTGGGCAAGAAAAAGACCTAGTCAAGGGTCTTCTCAGGAAACCCCATCCAGGGGAAATCACGGAAGGAAAGGGGTGGATGGATGTTCAAAGAGGAGAAACGATTAAAATTCTGTTCTTGGGCTGTACGAGCATCAGTATTTGGGTGTTCTTCTACACCCACCTGTGTGTGACAAGAGCTTTGGCTCAGCCTTGCTGGCTGCCCTTCCTGGGGTGGGTGCCTGGCTAAGGGTGAGGTGTGGGGAAGGTGATTGCACGTACGAGTTGTGAAGTTGGTGCTGATGGTCTGGCTGGTGAGAGGCCCATTGGTGGCATACATAGAGACTGTGTAGGTGGTAGTGGGCAGCAGGTTGGTCAGTTGGTACTCCTGGTTGTCTCCATCCACAAGAATTGTTTCTCCTGCAACTGTAAGCCAAAAGAGATGAGTTAGGGTAGATGTTCCATGCCTAGGACCTCATGAATAAAAGCACTCCTGTTGCTGAAACACCATGACCAGCAGCTGAGCTGTAGCAGTGGTGTTCAGTCTGAAGGATGGTCTTATTTTTCCCACAGTCCCTACATACTCTGAAGCAAGGGCTCCTTCCCTACTCCCTCCGTGGAGGACATCTGCTGAGCCCTAGGCTGTGGGATGGGGGAGAGGTGGAGGTGAGCTGAAGCAGAGCTCCAGTGTACCTGCACGGCGGGTGAGGATGAGGACATAGCTCTCCACCTCCGACAGCGGCGGGTTCCACTGCAGCAGCGCCTCGGTGGGGGTGATGTTGGTGGCTGTGACCCCCAAGGGGGCATCCATGGCTGCATGGGGAGAGATTCAGACAGTCAGAGGCATTAAGAGACTGGTTATGAGCTGGAAGGGCTTCATGTGGCCCATTTGCTCATGGCCCTGCAGAGGAGTTACTGCTGCTCAAGCTGGTGTGTAGAGATGTCATAGCTTGTGCTACTCTGCTACCTGGGCTGCTCTTCCTGTTTTCCTGATGCAGAATGTTAGGGGTTTTCTTTGGGTTTTGAGGAGTCTGGGGATAGCAGAGGTTTTTATTCCTGCACCAGATGCTGTTTGTGACAGGGTTTCCCCAGGGATTATTTCTGGAAATCTGTACTCCCTTTAGGAAAGGTTGTCATGGTTGCCCAACACCATGTTTCTGACTTCCTTGTGCCTGCTACACAGATTTATCACTTTCCCCGATGACTACCCATGAATATTTAGGAAAAGCTTTGCTGGGACATACTTCAAAAGTCCACATTGGGCCCTTGTGAACCTTGCTTATCGTCTGGAGCTTGCATTAGGCTGGCATGAGGTCCAGCTCACTCACAGTTGCCTGATTACTAATGTAAGCAGGGACTGCCAGCCCTTCCCAGGGCTGGGCCTGGCACTGATTGCTCCCTGCCCTCCAGGAGCTCCTTCCCACCTGTGTAGGTAATGATGGAGGCCAGCTCACTCTCCTCCCGGCCCCGCACGCTCTTCACCCCGATCTCGTACTTGGTAGCAGGCTGCAGGTGGTGGAGGGTGTACTCAGTGGCATCATTGGCAATGGCAATGCTGTCTGTCCTCCCTGCAGGGATAGAGCCAAGGACTTTGACATCATGGCTGGCCCCATCCCCAGGGTACAGGAGGTGCTAGGGGAGGGAAGGGCAACGCCACGAGATCCTGGAGGTAACTGGGTTTGGTGCCTGCAGGTGCATATGTGTGTGCCCATCACTCTCCTGGCTTGACCTTTTTAGCATCGTAGGGAAAACTGGGGCCAAGGGAGATGAGGTGGTGGAAGCAGGTGAGGGAGGTGGGATTTCAGGATTGAGCCCTGAATTAATCATCTATAGGCAAGGCACACTGCAGGGGGTCTCTGTGTCCCTCTGTGCTGAGCTGGCTCTTAGATGCAGTGGTCCCTTCCCAACCTCTGTCCCTGTAGCCTTTTGGTCTATTCCAGCTATTGGTGGCTTTGCCTAGGGCACTGGGTTTCTACCTGGGGTGAGGATGACCTGGTGGCTTGTTTGGGACAGTGAATGGAAGGAGGGTTGGCAGCTGCAAGCTTGGGGCACGAGCAAGAGTGGTCTGGGCCGTTACCTTCGGCAGCACGGTAGGATATTCTATAGTGGTCGAAGGCAGCGATGGGAGGGCTCCAGTAGATCATCATGGACTCCTGGGTGATGTTGCCCACCCTGAGGTCCTTTGGAGCATCAATCCCTGGTGAGGTGGAGCACAAAGAAAAGCTGTGGGAGGCAGGTCCACTGCCTGTCCCCGTGCCTGCCCTCCCGGTGAGGTTCTGTGCCTGGTGGGGGGTGTCCCATGGTACCTGTGGTGATGGAGCCCACCACGGGCTCGGAGCTGATGGAACCATGCACAGCCACCAGTGACACCAGGTACTCAGTGGATGGCTGCAGGCCTGTCAGACTGGCGTGCCGGCGGGTGCCGTCGAGTGTGACCTCCTGTGCCGCCTCCTCGTCGTCCCGGGGGCTGTAGGTGAGGATGAGGTGGTCTGCTGGTGGGGATGGATCACTCCACGTGACATTCACACTGGAGGATGTCAGCTGTGAGAAGTGGAGCTGTGTGATGGGCCGGACACCTGGAAGATGGAGAGGGGAGATGCAACCCCAACCATCTGCAGATCTAACCTCCATGTTGTTCCCTGTGCATGTGTTGTAAATAGCCAAGAGAGGTGGCAAAGCTGGAGCTCTGTGCTCTCCATTGATCTGAAACTGTGCTGGCATCAAGAATCAGAACTGGGAGGGGAAAAATGGTGCTTTTTTCAGCTCTGCCTGCAAACACCCTCCATCCCAGAGCCACATGGTGGGTGATGGGGCTGTCCTACTGCAGATAGTATGTGTTGTCTGGGCTTCTCGACTGCAGTCTTTGTACCCAGAGGTTTTTGTGGGGTCCCTCAAGGCTTCATTTCTCCTTCTTATGAACACACAGGCCACCCTGCACACAGAGGACAGCATAGCTGTTTGTTCCCCCAACCCTGCCTTGTCCTTATGGGACCCTCCAGCCAAGCAAACTTCCTCGGTGCCACTGGCAAAGGGGACAGTGCCACCACACTGGTAGGGCCATCCTCCTTCTGAGGACAATGGATCTGCTTCCATGTGGAAGCTCTCATTCCCATCACCACCTCCAGGGTTTTGGTGCTGGGGATACAGTGAGCTGGCAGAGATGCCAACACGGGGTAGCAGTTTGTCCTTGGTCCCATCCCAGCTTGTCTCTCTCTACCTGTGAAGGCATCCACGGTGGCCTCCAGGCTCTGCTGTCGTCCCCTCTCGGCGATGATGGAGATGGTGTACTCTGTCCCAGGCTCCAGCTCTGAGAGGGTGAGCTGTGCCTCGTCCCGGGACACTGTCACTTCAGAGGCCATCCCTGAGGCAGGGGTGAAGGTGACACGGTAGTGGTCGATGGGACCCGTGGCTTTGGTCCAGGCCAGTGAGATGGATGTCTCCGTGGAGGCTGTCACCACAAGGTCCCGGGGGCTGTCCAGCTCTGTGGGAGAGGATTGGTGCAGACCTTTGTTCCCATGCACAGACTGTCCCCTGGGGACATCTGAGCCACAGGAGCCAGTTGTGCTTGGAGCAGGCAGTGGGGCCAAACTCACCGGTCCTGGCATTCATGGTCGCTGGCACGCTCTGCTGGCTGTCCATCACGGCTGAAATCCCGATGCCGTACTCTGTCCCCGGCACCAGATCTGCCAGGGAGTGCAAAGGACACGAAGGGGTGTGAGAGCAGCACCTGGCAGGGTGACCTCAGGGTGTTCCACCCCCTCCACCTCCCACGGGCAAGAACAGGGCATCCTGAGCATCCCTGAGGGAGCCACCCTCCCACAGGTCAGCGTTCCTCCACGCATTGCAGTGGAGCTGAGCTTTTTTTAAAAGCCTCGTGGATGCCTTTGGATGGGGAATTTGGATTATTTTAGCTTAGAAACAAGCCATTTTTAAAAGTTGTTGCTGAGGTCTGCTGTAATTGCTGGCAGTGAGACAGAAGTTGTGTATGTGTGAGCTGAGATGAGAAGGATAAAGTAGCTATATTTGTTTCCAAAGTGATGCAACATCAAATATTGTCACAGGGCTGGTGTCTTGAAGAGAAATAAATTATGCAGAGTAAATGAAATGCACATTAATTAGGAAAGTTGCATCTTTCTGGGAGCTGAATCAAGCCCTGCTCCCTGGTGTGGACATATCCTGAGGTGCTTTTCTCAAGGAACTTGGGAATTGTGCTCATCCAGCTCCCTTCCTGTGCACCTCTTGATGATCACTGTTTTATCTCCATGGGGTATCTCTTGTTTCTGCCTGTCACTTTTGCTTGGCTGTTGGTGGCTTTATTTCCCTCCTCTGTGCCTCATGCTCTTTCCCATGCAGCAGAAAAAGCCATAAACTCTCCAGCCCAGCCTCACCCTGCCTTGCCCAGGGGCAACAACCCCTAGAGCCACCAAAACATTTCCTGAGGCCAGAAGGGAGTGTAACCCCCTTCCCTTGCTCCTTGCCTCTTGCTATGGTGCAGTCTTGGTGCTGGGGTAGGAGATGGACACCCTTGGCCCCTGTCCAACTAGTGTCAGAAATATCCTGGAAGGGAGAAGAGCCCAGGAGAAAGGGGGAGGAGAAGGAAGGAATAAATATAAAATAATGCCTTTTCTCCCCCAGCTCCGTTTGGTAGAGCAAAATTATGGATATTTCCATGCAAATGCTGATTTTTGAAGAGAAACTATGGGGCAGGGCAAGGCTTGCCATGTTTTTAACCTGAAATCTTTCATAAACTCTGCTCAGTGCCATTCCTCACTGCTCTTCCTGCAGGCAGAGGAAGATGGCTGAAGGAATTATTTATTGCTTTCATGCCATGGATCCCATCAAGTCTCAGGTGGCTGGAAACACACCCAACATGTGGCTTTTGCACCACATCCAACAAGACTGGAGGACAGGACTATGTGCATAATGGAGCTATGGGTGAGGCTCATATGCCATCCACACTATGGCTATCCTGGCTTTTTTTTCCCCAGTAGAATGTTTTTGAGTTATTTTCTGCTATGATTAGATTATTTTTTTTAATTGGTTTGTTTATTACATAGTACCCTGGGAACTGGAAGCAATGCACTGAGGTGATGATGGAGGCACTGTATAAAAATCACTCACTCCTATCGACTTAAACCTCTGCATCTCTGCAGCTTTCTCCAGTGGGGTTTCTTGCAGCCCTGCCTGAGTCTGGCAGAGACTTGGCAGCTTTTTTAAATGTTATTGAGAAAAACAAGAGCCTTCAGGCTGCCACATCCTCTGAGGCAAGCTCAAGCTCTGCCATGGGGGTCGTTGCAGTGTGGGTTACTGGGATAGTATTGTGCCTCTGCACCAGAGAAGGGGATTTGGTCCATTTTTAATGCTGCTTCTCACCTAGAAAGCCAAACACTATCCTAGAAGAAAGCTAGCAGGAGTCCAGCACTGACTCTCCGATCTCATCCTGCTTCTCCATGTGTCTCCTTATCATGAGCACTGCAGAAACTATCCCTCCCATTTTACTTTTTTCCCATACCACATTTTTCAAGCTAACTGCTCTAACTGTCCTCCTGCCCTCCAGCCTTTCTCATGACTCTGCTGCTGTGCCTGTAACTTAACATTTGACTTTCCCTCTGAACTTACTCCTATAGCTCCACATGACAGAGATTCCTGAGCCCTTGGAGGTCCCAGGAGGGCAGAGTCAACATGGAAGAACCTGATGTCCTGCCATACTCAAGAGCTTGAAGCTGAATGAGTGAACTTTGTATATGAGTAAGTTTTGTCTTTGCACAAAAATGCCACTGGAGCAGCAAATCTGTCAGGCAAGCAGTTCTAGTTGAAAAAAAAAAAGGACACCAGATCTCACGTGGTGCTTTGTTGTGTTGCTGCATGAGGTGTTTGGGGCTTTCCTGGCAGCAGGAGGTGGGTGGTGTTTGCAGCCCCCAGTGGCACCCCCTGTGCTGACCTGAATAATGTGCCACTTAAAGGACTTGCTCAAAAATAGCATCCATGGATTTGGGTCTGCTTTGTGCCTGATTTGGAAAGAGGTAACAAACTTGGGCAGCCTGGCTCCCCATCACTGCCCACGGGGCATCATCACCTGTGTCTCTTCACCAGCAGGAGGAAAGAGAAGGATGAAATAGTATTTTCCTCTACATCAACCTAAAAAGGCTTCTCCCTGTTTCTCACTTTGCTCCTTGCTCGCTCTATTTGGCACCTGGACAGAGCCTTGCTGGAGGTGCATCGTGTGGAGGTGCATCACCCAGAGGTGCATTGCTCAGCTTGTGGATAAACAGCACCCAAATCCAGACCCTTTCCAGAGGAGAAAAGGAGCTATCTCCCAAGGAAAACATTCTCTCTGGTAACTAGTAAACTAGTAACTAGTAAACAACATCAAATACATGTCAGCATAAGGGCAACTGAGTCTCAGCCCTGATTTGGGCTCTCCATTGCCATAACTGCCTGAGAGGAGGAGGAAGAGGGGGAGGAAGGGAGCGTGGTTGCAGGCATACCTGCCAGGGTGGCCCGGGTGGTGGGACCAGTGTCACGTGGCACCAGGACTTCGTGGTAGTGCTCCCCAGCCAGGGTGCTGTAGACCACCCTGTAGCTGTGTGCCTCGGCCTCGCTGTTGTCCCAGGCGAGCTCGAGGCTGGCGTGTGTCCGCGAGCCCACCCGCAGGTTCTTGGGGGCATCAATCTCTGTGCAACACAAGGGAGAGAGGCACTGGCTCACTGCTGGGCACTGGGAGTGCACCCTGGAGCCTTGGCACGTCTGGATAGCAGTGGAGGGGTACACAGGCATGATGCT
The DNA here is from genome assembly GCF_000695815.1 of Acanthisitta chloris. Taxonomy (NCBI): domain Eukaryota; kingdom Metazoa; phylum Chordata; class Aves; order Passeriformes; family Acanthisittidae; genus Acanthisitta; species Acanthisitta chloris. The sequence goes on along the minus strand of NW_008693218.1, from coordinate 51,709 downwards.
GGGAGGTCCCACCTGTGGTCTCTCCTCCCCAGGGCAGGAAGAGTTGGGGCACTGCTCTCAGCTCCTGCTCAGCACAGACCAGGACATGCCACCCAGGAGAGTGATGCAAGTGCTGGGGCACTCACAACATCCTCAGTAAGTTGCTTTGGGAGCTAATTCCATGTTATTTGGAAAAGTGTTTTCCCTTCCCTCTGTGTGAGAGTAGGGGAAAGTGAGGCAGCGTGAGTAAGAGCAAAAGGTCTCCGTAGCAGTCACACGTTGGCATGAGCTGCTCTTAGAAGAACCTAGAGCATCTTTCCAGCCTTAGGTTGTACACTGAATTATACTGTGTTCCCCCTGTATTAGAGCCTAGAGCATCTTTCCAGCCTTAGGTTGTGCACTGAATTATAGTGTTTTCCCCCTGTATTAGAGTAGGGGAAACTAAGGCAGAGTGAGTAAGAGCAAAAGGTCTCTGTAGCAGTCACATGTTGGCATGAACTGCTCTTAGAAGAACCGTGAGCATCCTTCCATCCTCAGGTTGTGCACTGAATTTGCTCTGGTTTGCATGATAAACCCCTCTGGTGAGTGATGGTCTGGGGCTGGGCACCAGCAGACAGTGGGTAATGGTGATGGATCTGAGTTCAGGGAGGGATTTTTGATGTTGCCTTTTAGAAATAAAGCGAGGAAGGCCAACACAGCAAATCAGTCGGGGCGAGCATCTCGTCCGAAATATTTATCTATAGAGATATACACACACACAATTCACACACTGCAGTTATTGTAGTAGGAGCCTCATATCCACCAGTAATGTACATGACAAGTAATTTATATACCATAAACCAGCACGGAAATACACGCTCTGCCTCTTCCTTTATGGCACAGTAAATTAAACCCGTTAGCTATCTGCAGGCTTAACATTAATTAAAGTTTTACTGACCATTTAGGGTGTTCAGAGAGGATATAAAATAAGATAACCATGTTTTTGGCTGGGCTGCTTTCGGCTGCTTGACTGCTGGTTCCTCAGGCAAGGCATCTGCCTTGGCTCTCGATGCCGCATGGGAATTGCCTTGAATTCAGACCTCAGCTGACTGTTTTGGTGCTTTTGAGAATTGCATGATGAGCTATGGGTGCTCTTAAGGATGTAAACTGCTGGGGTTTAGAGTTTTTAGCTAAGCTGTGGGGCCGAACGGGCACTGAAGCTGGTGGGGACATATGTCCCAGGCAGGTTCAGCCTTGATGCTGCAGCAGGGCATGGCCAAGGTGGGGTTTGCTCGGGGTTTGGAGTCATTCATGCCTGGTCACTGGCACCTGGGATCACCTGGGCTGCCCTGGGGACCGTGTGAGCATCCCTCTGGGCACAGGGCATGAGGAAGACCCATTGCACTGGAGGTTTAGGGATTAAACAGAAAGGTAGGCTCTAGTAGGGAGGGGAGAGGGTGGTTTTAGGGTGTGTGTTTTAGGGTGAGCTGAATGATTTGCTCTGCCTTGCTCTGCGTCAAGATGCGAGGCACCTGCATTCAGGTGTCTCCATTCACACCTGCACCTTAACCACTGTGTTTTCATTCCACTTCTTCCTCCTAGCACAGCACATTTAACCCCAGCTCGCTTGTTCCGGGGGTAAAACAGGTACCACTAAATCCCAGATGCAAAAATCCATCTCCGGATATGTCCTCACTGCAGGACAGCACATCTGCAGATTACAGCAAGCCATCTGCCCATGCTTGCCGGAGGCTTAAAAACTCACACCAGTTCTCCCAGCAAAGCCAGCTAGCTACCTGTGGTGAACTGGGCGAGGGCTGGCCGGCTCTCGTTGGCACCCCGCAGGGCGCTGACGGCGAGGCGGTAGCGGGCGCCGGGGCGCAGGGCCTGCAGGGAGTACTGGCTGAGGGGGGGCTGCAGGCGGAAGGTGGTCCTCCCGCCCTCCCCCTCCTCCCGCCCGTACT
>NW_008693218.1:42602-49769 GCF_000695815.1 Acanthisitta chloris | reverse complement strand
CGTCCACTCCACGAAGGCCACCGTGTCCGAGACGTCCCGCACCAGGATCTGCGTCGGGCCGTCGATGACTGCAGAGGAGGAGGGGGGGAAACGGGCACCTGTTATTGTTGGATGAGTTGGGTGGGGAAAGGTGGCAGCTTTGGGGACACCAAGCTTCAGGGAGGCTTCAACTTGACCTTCAGAGCGGCCAGAATTAGCATCTGGGGACAAGGTGACCTGGGCAAGAGACTTGACCCCAAGGTGGGGGGTTGTGGGTCCTTGTGGGTTCCCAGTCCCTTGTCCCAGTCTCCTGGCTCTTTCCTGAACCCTCTCCACTCTCTATGGACACCAGAGCAGCTCCCAGCAGCTCTCTTATTGATGCTCATTACAACTATTGATGTATTGATGCTCATTACATCTCACTGATGTATTGATGTTCATTACAACTCATGCCCTTCTCTTGAGTTGATTATTGGCAGCCATTCCTGCCTGGCTGTGGTATTTCCTAGGATAAAAGGTCCTATGTCCAACTGCAGTCCACTTTCTTTGCTCCTAGATGACTGATGCATTGAAAAACATACAGATTTCCTTTGTCCCCAACTCTTCAAACCATCCAAACTACTTTTATCGATGATCTCTTTCCACTCAATTTACTCTTTTCTGAGCCTTTCCATCATTGGCAAAATTTATCAGCAAGGATATTATGTCTTTTGAAAGGTGTTGACAATGCGTTAAATAACGTGGGGCCAAGGACAGATCCAAGCACTGAGAACTGAAGAATGTCTCTAGAAATGTTCCTGCTTCAGTGCCAGCTCCTGGTTTGTCCTTAAGCTGAGGGATCAGCTCATAAAGCTGTTGATGTCTTGGCAGTGGGGAGAGAGGAGAAAATGCAACTGCTCTGGTGAGTCTTCATAACTAGCTGGGTGTGGGGCTATGGTGTGTGTCCAACAAACCCTCTCAGATAAAAGGTTTTTGGCTAAATTCATACTGGGAATCTGCTGGGAGACCATTCTGGAAATTTCTGCTTTCTTTTGCAGAGAACTGGGCCCTTTCCTCCTCCACATCCCCAACGCTCAATGTCTGGACATCATAGGCTCAAGTCTGGCTGATGGATGCTTTGAGTCCAACAGGATTTAACCATTGCACGGATGGATGGGGTCAAGCCTGGCCATTGCTCCTGTGCCATGGCAGTGCTGGTGCATGGACCCTGCTGGGCAGCCTGTTGTATCACTGACTTGATCACAAGGTGGGTGAAAAAGCCCACCCTGAATATGTAATTCAGCCTATACTGCATGCAAGTCCATCTAATATAGTGTATATATTAAAAAAATGTCAGTATATAGTAAGGATATACTGAATGCTGCACCCCAGGGTTAGAAATTCGTGGGGTGAGGTGTGTGGGCAGGGGTGGGAAGGACCACAGAGGGTTAGAAAAAGACATGTGAGGGATTTGGGAGCATGGGGGTGAGGTCTGGGGGCAAAACAACAGCAGACAGGGGAGGACAGCTGGGAAGCACAGTGTTTAGGTAGGAGCTGGGTGTCCAGCTTGGCCAGGACCAGGTCATACTTATCCAAACCCTGAATCTCTGACTACTTCGTGTTGTCCAGTCATCCAGGTGATCCACATCTACTCAGCTGTGTGGCATGAAGCCTTTGCTGCTTGACCCTGGCACATGGTGTTGAGGCAGAACAAGGGTGATGGGGATGATGCTGTGGGGGTGCTGCAGAGGAAGGCAGCTCACTGCTCCATCTGTGCTCCCCGCAAAGCTCAACCACTGAGCTTGAAGCACCAGCCTCTTTTTTTTGCTGAATTCCTAGGGAAAGGAAGATTTGGGCTTGACCAGGAGATGTCTCTGTTAAGCTACGTCGAACTGAGCGCGGAGGCAAAGTGGGAGGAGAGGACTGTGCCGAGGAAGCTCAGACCTGCAGCAAGCTGCTGCTGGTGGAGGGATCCTCCCTTTGCTCTCACCGTTGCCTCAAATTAGCAGCCTGAAGAGCATCACCTTGTTATAACCCTCCCGCAGCTATTTAAGTGCTGTTTCCGTTTGGAGCAGCTCGGATGGAAGTAACAGACATCTGCCTGGCTGCCAAGGCAGACTGCAGCAGATCTGGCATGGAGAGCCTCTTTTTCCCCAGTGAGTTTTGCCCATTGCTGTGTCTCCTTCATTGAGGGGAAGGCCCAGTTGAATTTTCTGTGGTCTACAGAATGGACCAGTGACTGGGCAAATAAACTGGCTAGGAAGGGACATGCTGTTGCTCCTGGCTCCCTGCCCTGCTGCCTGATTTGCCTGAATAGGTGGGAGTAGAGGGCATTTAGTGGCACAAAGGCAGGTGGGAGTTTTAATCTGTTATATATGAGTAAGTAATACATTTATAGAGATGTTTCTTGTGGGCATCCAGGCTCTGAAATGTGAGATTAGTGGAGAAGAATTTATCCAGCCATATAATAAAAGCAGACCCAAGGCTTCACTCCCCAACTCCATTAACCTCGCCACAGTTTCTGCACTCTTGGCAACTCACATGAGGGAGAGGGATAAAATACTGCATGAAGAAGCTGTGGATGCAATGCTTGGGCACCTGGGTGCTGCTAGTTTTATCCATGCCCATAGACAGGGCTGCTACCATTGATGGCACCTTGTTTGTGGGACCAAGCCCTAGGCACTGCTGTGCTGCCTGGGGTGGTGCTCACTCACGGGTTGAGACGCTGTCGGAGGTGGGAGGGCTCCTGGCTTGTTCCTTCAGGGCCACCACAGTGACGGTGTACTCTTCCCCTGGCTTCAGCCCAGTCTGGTTGAAGGTGGTGACGGTGCTGGGGAGCTGAGCAATCACACCACCCTCGTTATTCTGCCAGGGAACAGAAATAAGCATTAAAAAAACCCCAAAGAAATGGTGGTTTGGGTGGGCTAGTGCATGGAGAGGAGGTGCCCCCTATGTTGCATCCTTCCATGGCTAGCCCTGCATCCCCAAATTGCATCCTTGTCGTGGCATATCCCACCACGGACATGCAGAAACCCAGGGTGAAGTCACCCACCAAGCGTGGAGCACCCACGTTGTTGGCTGTGAAATCATCTCCCATCCCTCCTCCTCCACCAGCTTCTGTATTTTGCCATCTGTGTCTCTGCTGTTCTCCAGAAGAGAAAAGATGATAAAACCAAGCCTTGGCTAGACTTCTTTTTCTTGCTCTTCAGGTGCCAGGAGCCTTCTGTTGTTGATGTACAGGTATGAAACTGTGGGGGCTTTATTTTGCCATCCCCTGCTTTTTAACCATCTTTATTACGCTCATTATACTTTGTGGTTTTGCTCTGAAAAACTCTAAGGCTTTAAACAACTGCAAATGTCACCTTTCCTGCCAGTGTTTGGACAAAGGATCTTTTCTGGCTGCTGTCTTCACTAATAACACGCTAAACAAATCTTTGCACATAGCTCTCAATTCATATTCATCTCTTTTCTCATTAAACAGGAAATCTTCCATTTTAGCCATCAATTGCCATCTTACCTTTCCTAATTTTCTTTGCTAAATCTGTCTTTAGCTCATTTTTTCCCCTACCCCATTCCCAGAGCAGGCAGCAGATGGGCAATCCCCACCTGACTCAGCTTTCAGGGGGTGAGAGCACTGTGGGGACCACAGAAAGAGAATTGCTCTGTGGGAGGGTCTGGGCATCCTCATGGGGATGCCAAGGACCAAATTAGCATCCTCTCACCCAGTTCTTGGGAAGACAGAGGGAGCTCAGTTTTTCTCATAGACATAATTTGTGATGTTGCTGTTACAACTCCATTGTTTTTAGCCTCTAGGACTAGGTTTTGGGTTTATTTTGGGTGTGGCTATGGTTCAGCATGTGCCCAAGCAAGTGTTGCCTGTGGGCAGTGAAGGACACAACACCCTCTGCCTTATCTTAGGGGAAAAGCTGGTGATGGAGGTTCCAATTTCAAGCTATGTCCCTTCCCTCCTCAAAACCCTGCATCCAGGAAGAGCCATCCTTTTGCATCTTATCTCTGCCTTGAAATCCCCAAATGCTTCCATGTGTGTTTCAATTTTAAGCTTAAAAATGGAAAGGAGGACCAATGGTTTGCATTTTGGGGCTAGCTTGAGAAAAACCTTTTGCTGATGACCCTGTGGGGAGAGGGTTTGCTTCTATTCCAGCGATTCTTCACCCTAAAAGGGATGTATATCCTCATTTATCTGCTTCAGGAGGATTCTGTTGAGCTTAATTCCTAAGTATCAGTGAAATGTTTGAAAGAGAGCTGGTTTTCCCTACCAAAAGCTCTTCCCTGATGTTGCCTTATTTTTCAGCTTTTAGCCCAACAGTGAATGGACATTATTCTGGGGTTTATACCTGCACTCCCTGGACTTCAACTTCTGACACAATTTGCATGTGGATGTAGCCAATATTGCACCAAGAACCTTCTAGTTGCTCTGGAAATGAGGGAATGGAGCTATTTAAAGCAATTGGGCCCTTGCTTCGTGCTGTGTAATGATACTTTCTAGTTAAGAGCATTTAAAACTTTGGGGCCAAGTTCTGCAGTTCTCTGCTGCCCAGAACTGCCTTTGATTCCAGCGAGGGTTTTGTACAAGTGAAAACGTCATAATTGAGCCCTTAATCAGCATTTCTTTTACTGCTGGGGCTTGAATGCTCTTGTAAAGAGGCTCTATATACAATTGAAGCTATACTTATGGCTAAATGGTGTAGAAATTATGAATATAGATGAAATACTTGATGTACGATTTTTGTTGCCACGCATAGAAAATATGTGATATTTAGAGCAACATTTTTTTATCCTTTCATCTTTTCTGGCACCATTTCTACCTGTTCATCACTGCGATTAAAATTCCATGGCAGGAATTAGCTGTGTGTGTGACTCCAGGATGTTGAAGGTTGTTGTCTGAGAGCTGGCAGCTGCTTGGTTTGATCCAGGCTGCTTTGGGGAGCTTAGTGTGTAGAGAGAAGGAGGAAGGAGGAGGAAGGGTCATGGCAAAGGAGAAGGAAGGGAAAAAGAGGGACAACAAGAAGCAGTGAGGCTGGAAGGTTTATTGCTTTATATGCTTGTCTCTGGTTTTTTGGGGGGGAATTTCTTTGAGGACATGCATGTCTTGACCCCAAACACTGCTGAGGAAATGCAGGCTGGCAGTGTTTGGGGTGTCTGATGTGAAGCACACGAATGGCAAACACGGGTTGGGTACTTTGGGAAGGGGAAACTGGAAGCTGATTTAGGATCCACTCGCTTGGTTCAGGTAGGGTGCCCTGGGGTACCCCGTGATGCCATGAGTGTGGCAGCAGTACCTTGGGAATGAAGCTGATCTCCCAGCCATCGAAGGGGAAGGAGAAGGGCTCCCACTGCACCTCCACGGTCGTCTCTGTGATGGTCTTGAACTTCAGCCCCTGTGGCGTGGCGAGGTCTGTAAGGAGCAGGGGGTGGTGAGCAGAGCAGGGTGTGTGTGTGGGTGCTGCCAGTCCCCACCCTGCTCCCTGTGGCTATTTTGTTATCTGTCTAATGAAAATGGGGAACCTTTTGGTAGCTGTTAGCAAAACTCCTTTGTCCCCCCCTCCAGGTGAGTTGGAGGGAAAAGAGGGAAATGCCTGGGCATTGAAGCATCCCACTGCACTACTGTGTGAACAGAGTGAATGATGGGGCTGCAAAGGGGTGTCTGGATAGTTTCTGTTTCCCCCCCTGCCCTCTGCATCTTTAGTTTCTGAGGATCCTTTCTGGAACTGATATTCCCATTTTCCTCTCTGCATTATGGTCCTGGTCAGGACTGTATATCTCCTGATGCACAGCAGCATCCCCTCTTGCTGTGCTATCATCTGTATCATGGGGATTTGTCATGGGGAACCCATCCAGCAGTGGGAGGAGAACATGTGACTTCTGTCTTATATCACAGTATTTTCGATGAGGAAAAAAGTGTAATGTTTTGGACCAGATTCTGGGTGTTTCAATCAAACATTGAAAGTTTATTCTGTTTTTAGGCATTCAGGGTTTCATCCAGACTGAGTCTTTCTGAAGAGGGTGGACACACTTCCCCCTTTCCTATATCCCTGTACAGATATAAAGAGGGATAAAAATATCCCACATTTTTTTTTTTTTTTTTTTTGAAGGCTCAAGTTTCTGCTGCTAGGACATTCTAATGGAAAATGTGAGCCAGCTTGAGCATCCCCTCTGGATACACAGGAACAAGTGTAGTCAGATACTTACTGGTCATCACCCTGGTGGTAACAGGGTTGCTCAGGACGTCGCTGATGACTGAATAGATGCTGACATTGTAGGCAACACCTGGCTCCAGATCTGTGATGGTGATGCTGCTCCAGTCCCCAGGCACTCGCTGCTGGAGCTGGGTGCCCCCTGGCACCGCCGGCTGGTACGAGACCACGTACTCGGTGGCTGCCCCAGGGCTGTCCCACATCAGCTCGATGGAGGTTTCGCTCATCCCAGTCACTCGCAGGTTTGCAGGAGGAGCCACTGGTGGGAAGGGTAAGGAGAGTGTCAGGGTGTGCACAGCTTATCCATCCACATAGCTATGTGGAAAGGTGTGTGGTTCTGCTGGTGGGACATGAGCACAGGCTTTGGGCTGGGGGCTGCACTCTGTCTGTGGTTGTACTAGCAGCTCTAGCAAGGTAAAGGCTGAGGAGAAGCTGAACGCAGGGGTTTAGCCCCCACCTTGGGATGAACCTCACTGGCTTTTTCCTCACCTCCCAAACATTTGTCCATGGTGTCTTTGGGGACAGGGATAACAGGCAGGCACTCAAACTTCATGTCCTACGTGACATGCCCTACCAGGTATGGGTTTCTCCCAAGCTTGACGATGCTCTGAGCACCTGGAAACCCTCGCTTGGGGTTGCTTGAAACCCACTCGGACCTGGCTCTCCCCATGCATGCCCCCACTACCTGCTGAGCAGTCCTGCCCTTCGTAGCCTTCCTCGCAGACGCAGAGCCCCTGCTGGCAGAGCCCGCGGCCGCTGCAGGCGTTGGGGCAGTGCAGCCACGTGCAGTCCTCGCCGGCGAAGCCCTCCTGGCAGACACACGTGCCGTTGGCGCAGTAGCCCTTCCCCGAGCAGTCCCGGGGGCAGCGCAGCTGGGAGCAATCCTCCCCGGTGAAACCTTCCTCGCAGACACACTCGCCGTCCACGCAGAGCCCGCGAGAGCCGCAGCCCGCGGGGCAGCGCAGCACCCAGCAGTCCTCGCCCCCCTAGTCGT
>NW_008693218.1:35182-42546 GCF_000695815.1 Acanthisitta chloris | reverse complement strand
CTGCCAGCCCAGCCCTCCATGCACACACAGCTGCACGATTCCAGGCTGAAGTTCCCGTGGCCGCTGCACTGAGGGATGTAATCCAGCTGCCCTGCAAGGATGCAGGACTGAGGGTCAGAGCCCACCGGGTGGGAGGTGGGTAAAGGTCAGTGTTGGCCCCAGGTTAGCCCTTTGGTGGGCTGGGGAAGGGGAGGGGTGTGGGGCCAGCAGGGGATGGTCTTCCCTCTGTTTGAGGATGCTCAGCTCTGGGGAGATGGTGCCTTTAGGGCTGAAAGGGATGGAATTGGTGATACGGGATCAGGGTGGGGTTTGGGTGGATCTTCAGGAGTTTATCTTTTTTCCCTAGAGAGCAGGTGGCCTCCATAACTATAGGTGCTGTCAGCCTTGTTGGGGTGCAAGTGCTCCCTTTGGGTTCTCTTCATAGAATCAACCAGATTGGAAGAGACCTCAGGGATCATCAAATCCAACCCCTACCGTGGTTACTAGATCATGGCACTAAGTGCCACATCCAGTCTCAGCTTGAAAACCTCCAGGGATGGTGAATCCACCACCTCCCTGGGCAGCACATTCCAATGCCTGAGCACTCTCTATAAAAAAATCTGTTCCTAGTATCTCTTCCTAATATCAGCTCAGCATTCAGTTGATGGGAACCTCCCTAGACCTCTTACTGGACAAATGCCTTCCCTGGCCAAACCCTCAGCACCAGCCACTCTGGTGTCTGCTCTCTGCACTCTGGTCTCTGCTCCACCCACTGTTCCTTTTTACAGGTGAGAGATCCTGGTCTGGTCAGTCTCTCTCCTACAAAAAGCAGGTATCTACCCAAAGACATCAACCTTCACCCTTATCTTGGTGAGCCTGGTGAAATGGAGCTGTTGGCTTTGCACAAGGTATCAGGGGTCTGGGCATGCTGAGGTTGTGGGAAAGCAGGAAAAGCACATGCTGAGGTTGTGGGAAAGCAGGAAAAGCATGGACACCATGGACACCATGGACACCACCACTAATGCCCCCTCTTTACCTGGCAGCCTTGCACAGGATGCTCTGGGGTGAGGAGGGATGGATGGGGACAAAGGTGTCAGTCACTGACATTGTCAATGCTCCCCTGTTTTGCATGGAACATGGACCCATTGCTCCAGCTTAGGGTTTATCCCAGTCAAGCTAATTTTTCTTGCTTACTTTTACTGCTTTTCTTCCATGTGTGAACTGAGGAAGAACAGAAACTCTTTCTGTGCTTCCCCCAACCCTTGGGAAATCTCTGCATCACAAAGCCCCCCAAGCCCCAGGACTCTGTCCCACAGCTAAATTTTCCATCCTAGCCCCCCCACCTAAATTTTCCATCCTAGCTGACCTGTCCAAGCAACTCTTCCTATGGCAGGTGCACCAGATGCTCATGTAAAAGGGGCTCAGTTACATGCTTTGCTAGACAGTCCCATTTGGGTTACTTTGCAGGACAATTCCCATCCAAACTGCAAATACTGGGAATGCCAATCAGGTTCTTTTCAGATCTCAGTCTCTAGTTAAGTTATCAAAAGAGGAGAGAAGATGCTTTTAAGTGCTGGAGGAAAGAGGCTTTCCTCAGGGAAGTGCCTGGGGCAGTGGGGTAAGGATCCAGATCTCCTTTGCAGTGCAGTGAATTGAAAACAACACTAGTAAAAATAAGTGAAATTACTCCAGTTTTAGCTCAGAGCACCTGCAAGGGGAGTGGAGACTCCACCAAGCAATGAATGTTTAATAGGACTGTCTTTGTGTGTTTCAGGTAACCCAAATAGGCCCATCAGAATTTCAAATGAATTCCTTTAAAACAGGTTTTTCCCATGCTTTTCCTACATGATTTTAACCCTTGCTTTGAACACACTGCTGTTTCCTGGTTTGTCTTAATTATTAATGCAGCTGATGACTTTACCCTTGAGGGGGGATGTGGCCTAAGCCTGTGCCTTAGAAACTCACCACTGTGTGTCCATCCTGGTTTGTCCCTCCCTGTCTCACACTCCTTTGGTCCAACTCTGTTGACCTGAGTGTGGGTTATACCCATTTGATTTCAATGTGTCCTACACACAGAGGTGTTCAGGTACCTCTGGAAAAATCACACTAATAGCTGCAAAACTTCAAACCCCAGTGGGCATCGGGAGGGTTGCTTTTAATTTCTCTTCCTCCCTGTTGTTCTTGGTCTCAAAAGCAGTTTTCCCCTGGAAAGATGCCCTTTGTGGTTCTTCTTGTTGGATTTTCTGCAGGGAGCCCTGATGCACTGGAGCCTTGAGCAATGCTGGGTTGCATTTGGGATGGATGCCCTTTGGGACAGGCCCTCAAGACATAAGGAAAACTATTGGTATGCTGGCTCCTGTGCTATGGAAATGCAATCTCTAGTTCAGACCTTTCCTGACCCACTGCATTTCAGCTGCATGTGCTTCCCTGGCTCTGAGGGACAGCTGAGGTGAAATGAGGGGCTGTCTTTGGTGGAATAACCCTAATGGGGGCTCTCAGAGAACTTCCCAAAAGCACATCTTTTTATTCAGACGAAGTATCCTGTTGATGGGTTTGTGCCTCTTTTGTCTTTCATGACAACAGAAGTTATTCCCTGTATTTTTTATTCTTTTTAAACTCAGCTTTTCAGATGCAATCACTCCTACAGAGAAGATGAAGGGATTTATTGCCAGCTCCCACGGTGCTGCCTTCAGCTCAGGGACTGCTCAGGGGAGCAGGAGCTACCTCTCTGCTCCCTGTCCCACAAGCAGTGGCAGATGTCTAACAGATTTGGAAGGACAGCAGGGTTGGGAGATCTCCCTGCTCACCCCTAACCAGCTGTAATTTTATCCATGATGGGACTTTAGCTCAGGCTGTTAGGAGGTTTCTGCAGAGAGCAGGGCACCCAGGCTCAAGTGACCAAATCCCTCCCAGGGGTTTTCCTGCTTTTTAGAAAAAACCCTAAACCTAGCTTTTCCACTAAAGCCAGATCCACATCATGCTTGAACATAGGTTTCCTCTGTCACCACTCTGTGTGGCATCACCAGGCTTTGTGTTTATTTCTCCTGCCTTTTGCTCAAGCCCTCAGTCCCCAGCAAGAGCTAACAGGATGGCATTACTACCTGTGGCTGCATTTTCTTGGCAGCAATTGGAGGTGCATTGGTCCCGGAGGATGGAGACCTCCCTCTCCAGCATCTCAATCCTGCTCAGCAGCTCCTGCAGGGACGGGAGGGAGGTGGAGCACTTGCAGGCCTGCTTGGGCATGTTTATCCTGTGGGTGAAGGTGACCTGGCTCTCGCTGTCGGAGGTCTGCTCCGTGTACTCTGCCAGCCGCTCGTCTTCTGAACTCACCTCCTCAGCTGAAGACTTGAACATGGATGAGCAGCAGCTGTCCATTGGGATGTTGATGTTGTAGATGTGGTGGAAGACCATGGGCTGCTCTTTGATGGGTGGGCTGCAGTTGGCAAGGCCACCCACCTCATCCACCGCTGTCCTCTCAGCTGGCTCTGTGGTCACCTCCAGGCGGCACTCAAAAGGCTTGAGGACAGTGCCCAGCAGAAGCAAGTTGAAGCTGATGAGCACATTCCTCAGGACTGGGTTTTCACTGTCAGTCCCCATTTTCCTGGGAGAGGGAAGAGCCTTCTAAGCCAGCCTTGGTCAGCCAAGAGCGGGGAGGACCTGAGGAGAAGAAGAAAAAGAGCATGGTTGGTGAGCATGAAACTATGCTCAGCATAGAGAGGCAGGTCCTTCTGGGCCTTCCCTGAATGGAACCCATGGCTGGTGGGAAGACACTGTCATAGCCCTTGAACAGTGACAAAGGCAGATTCTTGTTGCTATTACTTTTTTTGTTTAGAAACAGTTCATCTGGTACTTATGAAGCATCAAATACCCATGTTTTCAGCAGAAACATACTGTGTGGGATCTGCTTTTAGTGCCACATCAATATGGTGTGTCCAAAGGGTTAACACAGGGGTGACAGTGAGGCATCCCTTCACTCTCCTTCCAGTTGTCTCCTTTGCCCCAGGAGCTGTGCCAGGAGTTGCTGAGCTTCCTTCAGTAGCTCTAGGAATGGCAGCCTTGAAGCTAAACACCATTAAATTACACCACGAAGGCTCCAGCTTGTCCAGGTCGATGCTCTGATCAGACAAATCCCTCCTGTTAATGTGGCTTCACCCCCCTGCCCATGCTCTGGCTTACAGGTTAACCTTGTCTTGATTGGAACAACACAACTTCTCATTCTGGTATTGATCAGAAGCCCCTGGCTGGTAATCCAGCCTCAGAGGACCACATTTATCTCCAGCCTAAAATCACCAGTGCCAGATCAGTTGTGCTGGGAATGGATTTGCCCTCATTACTCTTGTTGGGACTATTGTCTGCTGACCAATACTTAACTCCAACTAGTTTGTCATGAGGAATCTCTGTCTGGTCCATCAGAAGATAGCACTAATGGGCAGGACGAGGCTGTGTCTGCAATGGCATCGCCAAGTGTCATATCCCAAAGATACTGTGGCTGCTTGGAGGGCATGCTGTGCTGTGGTTAGAGGCTCCCAGCTGAGCCTTAGCATTGCTTCAGTCACAGGACAAATAGATATCTATCTAATAGCAGCAAATACTCAGTTGGATTTCTTGCAGCAGTTCAGGAGGGAATGTACATCCTCGTGTTTGTGGCTCCCTACCAATATTGGGTTTGAACACTGGAGTGAACCAGGAACTCCTGAACACCAGGAGTGCAGAAGATGCAGCAGGCACATTAAATCTGGTCAACAGACTCTTTACAATGCTGGTGAAAAAGGCTCTCCTTGCTGCATCACCAGAGACTTTGCCAAAGCTCCAAAAAGTTGTGGGGGTTTAGGTTGTATTCAAAGCCCCTGCATTGCTCTTGCAGTGTCCAGATTTGTAATTAACTGTAATGACTCTGTATTTAATAACTTCAGAGCCTAGGAGGGCTTAGCCATTCATACAGGTTCAAAGGCTATGAATGTGTGACTACACAGGTTAAGAAGAACTTAAAACCTCAAGGATTTAGAACTCCTGAGCACTGGGATGAGCTGTTTGGATAGGACCTGCCTTGAATGGCCACCACGTGGAGAGGTGCAAATTGCCACACCTGCCAGCTACATCATCATCCTTCTTCCAGGACATTTGGTGACAAAAGGAGATGGGACATCAACCTGGTCTGACTCAGCTGCCTGTTGTAGTACTCTCATACCAATTCCTGTAACTGGAAAGTGGAGGTTGCAGAGGGGTAGTAGGTTCAGTGTTTCCAACAAGGTGCTTAAAGCCAAATCTCCCAAGCTGCATTTAGTGCAGACCCTGCAGGGTCTGAACTTGGAGTTTCACAGCTGGTCTGCACTAGAGCATGCAGGTCATGGTGAGCTGTGATCCACAACTGAGCTGTGCTCAGGGTCACTCACAGCATCTGACTTTGCCACTCTCTGCCAGTGCCAGAATCTTGAGCAATTGCCCTCCCTTACTTCTAATGGGTCTCCTGCTCTGGAGCTCCAATCTGGGGAACAGCCCTGCCTTCCCCCTTCCCCTGCTGCTGAATGAAAATATTTGCTTGCTGGTTTCTCTCCTACAATACCACACTACTCCAGAAAATATCACTACTCAGCCTCCTCACAGCATTTGCAGGATTATCATCCAATATTACTGCAATGTTTCTGCTGCACTTTTCTTCTTGGCTCCCTGCTCAGTGCCTGCTTCTCGTGATCAGGCACTTGGGACTCCTTTGGTAGACTCTCTTTTTTTTTTCCTGGGTTTTAGGAAAAGCAAGAAAAAAGGAACTCTGCAGTGAAGTGGCTCTGGCCATGCTCGCAGAAGACAGCAAGAAGGAGGGCACCAGAGATGACAATGGAAAGGGGTGAGAAAGGTGAGATCAATGCTCTATAAGTGGCAATTTTGGGCTTCACTATCAGAACCTGATGCCCTCAAATCCTCCTTTGCCTTCTGTCTCTCCTGGGTGGCCCTGGCTGACCCAAGGAGAGACTTCTTGTCCCTGCCTAATGGGGTGGCTGTGACAGGGGAAGGCACAAGGGCTAATTAGCAGGGGCTGTCTTTGATTGACTGGTTGGTGTTGGAAGCTAACCACCCTCTCCTTGGCCTCTCACTTGGCTTTTTGTGTGTGCTCAGAGTGGAAGTAATTGTGGCCATGAGCCAGCAGTGCCTAGCCGGGCCAGAGCTTCAATGCAAGACTCCTTGCAGGATTACAGGAGCAGCTTAGGCACGGGGAAGTCAAATCCTCCCCACTCCTCGGGTCCAGCCTGGCTCCACAGATACTGGATGGGGGGAGAAAGGTTTGGTGTGGATGCAGGCAGGAGGGAGTGGGAGATAGGTGGGTGAATAACTCCTGGGGAGCAGATACACTGCGGAGGTTGCTCGCTCATGACAGCGAGCAGGGTGGGGAGTTAACCACTCTGTAACCCACAGACCCCAAAGCCTTTCATTTGCTGGTAAAACCTGCCAGGCTCATTGATCTGAATCTCTTTATCGGGACATTCATCACAGCTGCCCAGCTCTGAGCAGTAAGTCAGCCCCTCCAGCCCTGCTGGATGCAGCAGCCTCGGGCAGGGTGTGATGCTGTGGGAATGAGGCATCCCTGTGGCATGCTGCTAGGGAGCTTTCTGGGTTATTATTGTGATTAGAAACAGGATGGGAAAGGGAAAAAAAAAAAGGAAAGAAAAAGTAATCCTGCATTGCTTAGGTGCTGGATCAGGTTTCATGCCTCTGAATGGGCTCTTTGGTGTGAAATGGTGAAAAGTCACCACGGTTTGAGGTTAAACCAGGCTGAGTCCACAGGTCCCGGATTCACCCTGGTGTCCTGGAGGACACCAAGGGCAGGAGGATGCTCCTTGCTGTCCTCCAACCCAGAGCAGAGCACTTGAGCCATACATCCCTGTTAATACTCCTGGAAGCTTGGGCTGACAGCTCTGCAGCCCTGACGAATTGTGGATGCACACCAGGGTCTGTCATCTCCATTCCCTATCTCTGTTTCCTGCTCCTCCTGTCAATGATTTGCTTTTCCCTAAAGGACCCAACACTGTGAGCTCAGCCAGGGTGGGTTAGTGCAGGGATTTGGCTGGCAGAGCTCTGGAGCTGTGTGCATGGTCTGACAGCTTGAATCTTGGCTACCAGGGTAGAGGAGTTGCATGAATGTTCCTGTTTTGGGTTCCTTGTTTTCCTGTCCTCCTAGTGCTTCCCAGCCTGGCTAATGCTGCCCTTGAACCATTAGAAACCATTGACAGTGAACAGATCCAGGACTATATATTTTTCCTCTCTCCTTGTACAAGGAAAAAGAAGCCAATTTCTGTGGTCATTTAGTGTGTAAAATCAGTTGCATTAGGGCAAATTTATCTGAGATGCTTTTAGTCTTTAGTTTTAAATTACACTTTCATTGGCCCCAAGTT
>NW_008693218.1:30726-35135 GCF_000695815.1 Acanthisitta chloris | reverse complement strand
CATCCCTAGAGGTAGCCTTGGAAAACCTCTCATCCAGGGCAGCAGAGGCAGCTTTGAGCCTGGTGCTTTGCTGGTGTCTGACATGTGTGTCTTCTCCTCCACATTCCACTGGGCTGGGGCAATGCCTCTCCATCCCAGGATGGCTTCTCTGTCCCCAGGATAGAACACCTGATCTCCAGTTGCCTCTGGCACAGCACAAGCTTGGGGCCACTGCTTGTTTTTACCAGAGTTGTTTTCCCTTGGTTTGCTTTGCCTTTTTTCCCTGCCCCCTATAGTCCCCCAGAAATGCATGTGTTTGAATTAAAGTTCAAATGAAAGAGTTATTAAAGTTAATTATGAAGTTTGGCAGGCATTGAGCTGTCGGCTCCAAAGCATTTCAACTTTGGGGAGCTGTGAAAGAATCAATCTGCTGCAATTTCTGTGTGGTGCTCAATAAAAAATACAGGCAATATAAAACTGAGGAAAATATTTGAGGGTTTTGCCAAACACACACCACAGCAAAGCTCTCTCCTTCCCTCCCCAGTGGCCTCTCTCCATCCAGGATTCGTGGCTTATGGGCCAGCAAAGGAAGAAATAGAAAAACCCTATTAAATCCACAGTGCATCCACCCTAATTATATATTTTCAGCTATTTTTACATTTTGCTGATGGGCTGTATCTGTGTGAGCAGCTCAGCACTGGGAATGCAAAAGGGAACATGTGTGTGGTGATGCTCAGAGCAGCTGTGCTGAGAAAGTCATTAATGGTGTAGCAGTGGTTTTTTGGGGGGCAGAATCTCCCAAAATGCAGCACTGTGTCCACCAGCAGCACTTGCAGCCCCTTTTTTGTTGCTACCAATATAAATGTAGGAAATGCATCCCTGGGGGTGCTGTGGGATGGGTGCAGGGACATCAGATCTGCACAATGGGGTGATGCCAGTGGTTTTATCTCCAGCATTATGTGGGGATAATTTAATGCTTGGATGGTCCAACAATATTTCTATTTTCATGCCAGTTTTGGTTAAAAAGAAAAGAATCCCAATGCTGCCTGGGAAGATGCCTGAAAAATGAAACCATTCGTTTCTTCAGCCAGATATTGTGTATTAAAATGTTTTGGAAGTTACTAAAGATGTGAAAATGAATGCTATGGGTGAGAAATCTTTTTTAATCTACTCAGAACACAGAGATGTATGTGTATATATACATAGTTATACTCATTTATTGCCTTCTCTTTTCCTGAGCACTAGGTAAACCCCAAGCCCTGCTTTTTGGTGCAGATGACAAACTGGAGAATCAGATCTATTTGGAGTTCAGACCAGCACTCATCTTTGATGCTGACCAGCAAACCATCAAGAAATGCAATTTTCTGCCTGCTTCCTTGGCACAGCAGGAGCAGGGAGGTATGGCAGGTATGTGCTAACACCCAGTGATCCCTGAGCCATGCCAGGGCTGGCTGGTTGGATCTGTGATGTGTTCCCTGCTGGAATCAGATCTCTGTGGTGGATTTGCTCCCACTGCTGCTAAGGGTGAGAGTGGGCCCAGGGTGATCACACTGCTGGGAAACCAAAGTGGGTTGCATTGCAAGCTCTGAAGCCCAACTCTGGAGTGTTTTTCAGATCTCCAAAAAGGGGCTGCAGTACTTGCTGGTTTAGGGCAACTCATCACTCCTATCCATCTTCATTGTTATTGACTTGACCTTGAAATGGCTCCTGGGTGCCACAGTCCTCCAGCCAGGCCAGGTGAGGATGTGTGCATAGGAAGGCACATGTTGTCCCCCACTGGCACACAGGGAAGTGGTGAGTAGCCATCCCTGGAGGGATTTAAAAACATGTAGATGTGGTACTTGGGGATGTGGTTTAGTGGTGACCTTGGCAGTGCTGAGTTAATGGTTGGACTGAAGGATCTTAGAGGTCTTTTTCAACCCAAATGATTCTAGGATTCTCTGGTGCATGCCTGGATTTTGCTTTGCTTTGTGATTCAGAAACTCTTGTGATTTTTCCCGTCTCACTGGGAAGAACTTGCATTGCATCAGCTGCTAACGAAGAACTAGTGGAAATAATTGGGTCAGCTCCTCAGCAGCTTGAAACTGCTGCAAATTTGGCATCAGGAGACTGATCTGCACCAGTAGGACCCTCCTGAGCAGATGTAGAGATGCAGTGTGTCTTGCAGACAGATTCCCTCCTGCAGCTTTCTGAGGAGGAGCAGCATTGGCTCCCAGTTATGACTAACCTACTGATGTGTAATTTGTCTGTTTAAAAAGGTTTTCATTGCAGTAGTTCCCTGGGTTTCGTGGTAGAGTGAAGGTCCTTGCTACATGCAAGCAGACAGAGCTCTCTCCCCTACCAACTCCTTTTGCACCCCTTGCTTAATTGCAGTCCTTATAAACACAGCCTGTTGCAGGATTTTGGGGGAACTAAAGGAGATGGAATGTTTGTAGGAGCAAAGCATCCCCTGTAACACTGGTTAGATGAAGGCCAGACCCTATGGACTCATGGGGTCAGAGCTGAGGACCAACACAGACACCTACACCATTCCAGAGAAACACAGTCAGGTCATTCCATACCAGCACCATGCAGCCCTCAGAGAGGGAATGATTTTCACCCTGCTGACTAATTACATGTTTAAGGATGAAATACTCTGATGCTTTTACCAGTGTTCCCTAACTATATGTGGAGGAAGAAATCTATAGTTCCCCCAACTGACTGCCAGTGCTGCCAGCTTAATAATTCCCACACGCCTCTGTCACTGCAGCCTACGTTTGTGTCTTGCTTTCATTACATGTTCTTTTATTGAATTGCCACAGCATATATCAATAGCCTCTATAAACTCCACAGGAAAGCAGGCAGCAGCTTAGTGCAAAGGTTGCAGGGGGAATCTCCTTTAATTTCCCCATTAACAGGTAAAGCCCAGATCTGGTGTGTCTGGCTTCACGTCGCTTCATTCAAATGCTGCCTCCTGCCTGCTCCCTGTGAAATCTGGCAATTAAGGGTTAAGTCTCATTTTAGCAAGGGTGCCAGCTCTAGTCTGAGCCCATCCCAGCATTTTACTGAGCAAATTGTGGTGCCAACTGTCTTCATTTATATATATATATATTTACATTGTCAGCTCCCTCTTCAAAGCAACTGTGCTCAACCACACGCCACAAAAAGCACTTGCTCAGTGCAAAATTCCCTTCTGTGACTGGCTTGCCAAGGTGGGCACTTAATTTTACACTGAAGACAAGGTGGATGACTAATTTCATAATGAAAGCTGCTAGCAGAGGGCTTGGGTAGTGGCCTGGCCATTGCCTGTCCCTCTTCACTGTGATCAGCCCCAGTGCTCCGTAGGCAATGCAGGGATGCAGTGTAGGTTGCAAGCACATGGTGCAGCATGGTTAGACACTTTTATCAGCCCCAGTGCTCCGTAGGCAATGCTGGGATGCAGTGTAGGTTGCAAACCCATGGTGCAGCATGGTTAGACACTTTCCTCCATTCTCCAACATGAATATAAAGGCCTGTAATCACCCATAGTGTTCAGAGTCCTGCAGGAAGGTGACCCTCTCCCTTCTGGGTCAGTATGTGCCACCCTGGTCCAGTGGTGCTCCTAATGGGAGCCACAGGCTACTAAAAGTGAGCTCTTCCTTATCTACTTCTGAGGCTGGGCATGTGATTGGAGTTGTGGCAGGTGAGTGTTTGGTAGCCTAGCCCTCTGAGCACTAAGATTTGCTGTCTGTTGGAGATAGCCTTGGCTGCCCTGCTGCCAGGACAGCTCCATCCTTCGGGACTCCCTCCCCGTGAAAAGTCATCACATCCTGCACTTCACACCATATATTTATTCACACTCAGCTATGAAATAAATCCCTCTCATCAGCAGTCCTGTATGTTGCAGAAGGGTTTATTTTATCCTTTCACAGTGTCTCTGGGAGTTAAAGTGGTTTTGCCAGGGAGAGCTGGGGACAGAAGCTGGGATAGCTCCTGCTGCTGCTCTCACCTGCAGCCTCATTTGCACATAACGATGCCCCTGGGGGCATCACTCCTGTCCTGTGTGTGGGGAGAGATTAAATTCCTACAGAAAGATTTGGGACGTGGCCAGACCTTTCCAAGATGCTGCCCTTCAGTGCTAAAGCTCTGCACTGTGTCTCCAAGCCCCGTGACGGCCACTCTCCCTGCCCCAGCAGCTCCTGAGGCAACACTGGAGATGCTCAGAAGCTGTAAAGGAGAAATTAACTGTAATTATGGAGCATTGCAGGGCATAAATACCCTCTAAATCCTCTTTAATTACGTGGTAGCACTTAATTACATGGCAACTAGAATGTAAGTACAAAAATAAATATGATTTCAGTTTTATCTTCAGCAGGGGCACTGGTAATTAATTTTGGAGGGTAATGTAGGACCTGCATGGTGTGGACTCAGCTAACAGTTCTGCAGAGGTGTTGCTGCCAGGGATGGACAAA
>NW_008693218.1:0-30699 GCF_000695815.1 Acanthisitta chloris | reverse complement strand
CCTGCTCAGTGTCAGCCCTCATGCACAGGCAGAGACTTGTGGACATCAGGACCAATCAGTGTAGTATCCACTCATCCTTCTGCATGGAGAAAACCAGGTATGAGATCCTCTATGGTTAATTAATTCATCCTACCCCAATTATGCTGTGAACCCACAGCTCCTAACCAGACTCAGATCACTCTCAGCCATGAGCATGAGGTACTTTTTCCCCAGCACTCAGCCTTGGTGCCAACAGCAAGTCCTTGTGCTTGTCTAGCTGGTGCTTGGCTGTCATGTTGCATTAAAGCCTACGAGTCAACCCAGACCTCCTCAGGGCTTAGCAGAAGCAGATGCAAACGACCCAGCTTGGGATGCTCCATCCTCAAAGTGCTGCCACCCATTCCCCCCAGCACAGATCAAGCACATGGCTTGATGAAGATGAAGGAATGTGTGACAAAGTGCAAAGTCATGCTGAAGAAATCAGATGCACCTTAACCCCTGTCACCTTGTAAAATCACCCCGACCACGTCTAAATGGGTAACACCACTGTGCACCAGCAGAGGAAAATCCCTGCTATTATCCTGGCTTTTTTCAACCATAACTAGTGGATTGCAGCATTTTTCCCAGGGAACCCTGAGCAGAAGCACCCAGGCTTGCTTTCAGTAAAAGCAAAACCACCTGCTGAAGTCAAATGAGCATAGTTTTTTTAACTTGTTTTGCAGTTTGCCTAGTCATTTATACCCTGACCCGAAGTCAGGGGGATGGAAAAAAGCTCCACTCATTTGGTGTGTTTTTGCATTAGTTTCCCCCACAGGTGGAATTTTACACTACAGAGATGAAGCAGAGCTGATGTGATCAGGGTTGTGCATACTGTGACTTACCCCCCCCTCCCTTTATTATAACCCCTCAGACTGGAAAAAAATCAGATTTTCCTTCCTTTTTAATATGTTGCTTAAACTAAACAGCATGTTACAGCTGATTTACAGACATATGCAACCTGGCAGGTAGCAGCAAAGATTGCACTGCTTGAACCCTCCAATAATTGATATTTCCTACTTGCCTTCCCATTGTAATTTCCCTGGAATATTCAGAGCAGCAGCAGATACTTGTGGACCAGATTTGAGGCTGGAGGAAAGCTGCCACAGTGGAGCTGGCTGGTGCCACAGGGTGTTTTTGCTTGGGTAAAACTTATCCCAGCACCCTTCTGGGGACCTGTAGGAGTTCCTCAGGACAGGAACAACCTTGTATCAGTGGCCACAAGGAGCCTGCAAATACTTTCTGTCATCTCCCATCAAAAAGACAACCAAAGAGAGCATGAACAAGCCAGAGCAGGGAAACGAGTCATAGTCCTGCTGCAGAGACTTCATTTGATAAATAATGTATATAGAGAGTTTGCAGTAATAACTGCTTTTTTCCAACCCAGGCAGCCAGGCTGGGTTTGACACATCCTGGATGTATTCCTCCTTCCAGGCAGTGTGACAGGCTCTGTTGTGTCAGATAGGTTAATCTAGGGCTTTTCTCACTGCTGATGAGCCATATGTGTGTCTATGGAGAGGAGGAGGCATTCCCAGGCATGGCAGGAGGAGGGAGGTGTGCTGGGGGAGCAGTGCTCAGGAACACACTAACCTCAGGAGATTACCATGGACATATGGCCAAGAGGAGACACATAGTCCTGGGTCTGCATGTGGTACCAGCTGCACTGACACCAGGATGCTGCACCCTGACCTGCCCATCAGCCCTGATCCAGTTTGATGTTGGAGATGCAGCTTTTCCATCTCAGGACTATGTCCCTCATCCCTTCCCTGAAATCTCTTTCCCACATGTGAGCTCTCCCAGGAAAGATGGGACCTTTGAGATCACCAGCTAAATCACCCCTGGTTATCCCTTCACATTGCTGGAGCAAGAATTATGCTTTGTGCTCCCATATGGGAGCACATGTGAACAGTAGAAGTGTTCACAGCACCTTCCCTCCCCAGTTTTCCATCTCTTTGGCCTTAACAACCATCACAGTGAGGTAACTCAAATTATGGGCTGGCTCTTGTCCTCCCTCTTCTGACATCTCAAGGTGGGAAATGGAGGTTAAATGTGAGTCTCTTTAGGAAGCCAAAATAAAAGGGGGAGAAATATCCTCCTGCCTCTCTCATTTTTGGGCTCCTGAAGAAGGCCAAGGGGGAGAGGAGGAGAGAGGAGGACAGTGACCACACCTAAGCCTCTGAGCCTATGGTGACTCAAGGACCTCCTAACCTGCAAGAGTTAGGAGATCCTAACTCCTCCTAGTTAGGAGATTGCAGGTTAGGATCTCCTAACCTGCAAGAGGCCCCAGGTAGTGAGAGAGTTTCACAGGTGTAGGACAGAGCTGGTCTCATTTTTTAGCATGGGGTCCTGTCCAAGAAGTCATGCTGGGAGTGCAGTCAAAATCTCAGATTTTTTTAGTTAATGCCTTGCTGCCAGCTGGGGTAGCCTCCATGGGCATGTCTGGGTCTGAGGAGCTGTCTGGGTGTCTGCACAGACCTGCCAGTGCCACTGGAGGAATATAAAGTGGCTTTAATCAAGGTATGCCAGAGCTAATAGTCTTTAGTCATTTTTATAGCAGGCTTTGAAGGCTTTGACTGGAGCGATTTGGTTAAAAATAGCTTTGCTTCTGTTGGACTCCGGTGGAAAACCTGAGCTACCATATTAATGAAGGTAAGTGGGAGACCCCATATCTCTCCCTGTTTTACATCCCTGTAGAAGAACTGGAAATAGCCTCAGTGCTTTTACTGCAGAGATAAACAAGATGCTTGGGAAGTGAAAATAGCTGTAGTCAATGTGGGCTTGCACCAGCTGAAGATCTGAGTCAGGTTGGGGTTTTATTGCCTTATAACAGGGAAGTACCTCATTAAGGAGTGGATATAAATGCTTAACATAATTTCATGGAGCCTGGAGCTGGTGCAGGGCACAGGTGCTTGGAAGTCAGCCCATTGCTTTGTGATGGTTTTTAAACCTCAGCTTGGTTTTGCTCACTTTACTTCTCCCACTAGTATTGTAAGTGTTGGGGTTAGACAGTTCACAAGTGAGCACTAAAAATCAATTTTAAGGCTGGTTTTATGCTGAAGAACTGTGTGGAGACGTAAGACTCAGGATGGAGGAGAGTGTGACAGTGGTGTGATATATCCCCTGTCATCAACAGGGCAAAACTCATCTTTGGATTGACTCCTGTGGTCCCCAGTGTCCCAGAAAGCTCAGCACCTTCTATTTCCAAGACTTTTACAATTTCTAAGCCAAAATTAACCAGTTGAGGCAGCTGAAACACACTTTCTTGCCTGGCTTTGCTGCCCTCCTTCACTTCTGATCAAAGTGATAGATAAACAATGATAAATAACATCCTGCAGCCATCCAGGTAGGGCTTGCTGAACTGAGAAATGGGATCACTCAGGCAGCAATTGCAGCAGGAGACATCCAAAAATATTTGCAGAGTTGGATTTGAAATTGAGGAATTACTGGCTGCATCCTATTCCTACAGAAAGTGAGGAGCAAACGCCCCTTGGTGTTGGGAGCAGGACAACTCAGCCTGAGGTGGACTTGGACTGCTCCTCTCACACCTGAAAGAGTGCAAGTAGGAGAGTGTTCAGAGGGATGTTCCATGCCAGTGCCTACTGAGAGCTTTTCTACCCCTCCTGGGTGACCCTGAGACCCTTCCTATCCCTCCAAACATGAATGTTTTGGAGCATACAGACTTTGGCAAACAAAGAGCATTGCATTGTGTTCAACTATTCATCTAAATTTTGTTTAGGCCATGTCAAGTCAGGAGGCAACAGGGCTGTGCCCAGCTGGGGTTACTGGAGGCACTGGAAACTTCTGCCCTGAGCAGGTATGGTAAACAAAATCTGCATCCCCTAAGGCTTCTGGGTGTTTTGCCTGGATTTTTGGCCTGGGAAGTGATGAGTGTGGCTGTTAAAGATGGAAAGGGTGTCTTGGTCCAGCTGGAAGCAGTGATCTGGATGGGGAAAAGCTGCTGGACACTCAGATAGGGAACTGCTTCTCCTGAGCTGCCACACTGCCTCTCCCTCAGCTGCTTAAAACTCCAGTCAGCAGCTCAACACAACTCTGTTTTTCCTTGCTGGATATCATGTTTTGCATTCTTGCTATGCTTAAACCACAGGATCATGCTCCTGTTCATGATTATAAACCTGCTAGAGCCCCCACTGAGGCACCTGCCTTTCCAAGGAGCTTAAGTAATATTTTTTTGAGTAGCACTCCAGTGACCCCTGAATTCCCGTGGAGCACTCAAGTATGTGTGACCTGAGGCTTTAGTGCTATGAATCCAATTCTGGAAAAGCTTGGAAATTGATTTATGGCTGTGTGAGATGCACAAAAGCTTAGGAGACACAGGAGAGATGATGACTTGTTATCTAGAAGTGCTTCAACATTGGATCAGAGCCATGGGTACATCCATGGTGGGTCCATCCATCCTGTACCAGATGTGCTCGTGGTCTCACTGGGCACTTTCCACCATAGGAAAATGCAAGTTCATGTTGAACTGAGTTTAAAAAGAAGGGGTTTTGCTAGTTTGGGGAGCCCAAAATGCTGAAGCAAAAGGTGTTGATGCTGATGGGATTTGTCCATCCAACACTTGTGGTGGTTCTGCTGTGTTAACACAGCTCCAGCTCTCTGCTTCAGGTCTGTGGTTATGTTCTTGTTAGCATGGGATTTTCATAGAGTCATACAATGGTTTGGGTTGGAAGGGACCTTAAAGCTCATCTAGTCCAACCCCCTGCCATGGGCAGGGACACCTTCCACTAGACCAAGTTCCTCAGAGCCCCATCCAACCTGGTCTTGAATGTTTCCAGGGTGGGGGCAGCTACAGCTGCTCTGGGCAACCTGTGCCAGTGCCTCAGCACTCTCTCTCTAAAAAAAAACACTTATATCTAGTCTAAGTTTCTGTTGGGGAGATGGGTGATGGAAACATGCCTGTATTTCATGTCAGCCTTTCTTGGCTCATTAAAACTCATTTTTTTATTTGCTGTGGCAGCAGGAGCTTAAATCACATCTTAAAGAGCTATAAAAATGCATCACTTGAGGAAGTTTCTGCTGCTCAGGGCTGGAGGCAGTACTGGGGCTGCTGGAAGGGACCATCCCATATTACCAGATGCACAGGAAAATGGGACCTGGGACAAGGTAGGACATTGAGGGAGCAAATCTTCTCCTGAGCAGGAGGTCTGTGAGCCCTGCTGAAGGCTGTCAGTGGCATTGGAGCAGCTCCTGGCTTTGGTTTGGGTCTGCCTGCTGGAGTAATGTGCTGGTGGGTGAAGGCAAATTGAGGCATATCAAAACAGCTCACAGACTTGTCTGTAGTTAAACTTTCTATGGTTTTTGTTGAAAAATGTCCTTGAAGCCTGAGTATTTATTTTGAAGGAAATCTCTCAAGCCATGTTTTGGGGAACTTGCTTTTCAAGTCACTAAGGGGAGAGAGGAGAAATGACTGCAAAGCCAAATTTTGGTGGATCTCGGTGCCCTGCTGCCAAACCTGGCTGGAGGGCTGATGCTAACAGAGCAGAGTGACCTTTGTGGAGAGCCAGATGCTGCCTGTGAGCTGAGCTTGCCAGGGGAGAATAAATTACCCAAATATACTGCTCCAGAGAGTGCGACCTGAGCCAGCACAGAGGCTGAGGGATGTGGGTAAGGATTTACAGTGTGGTGGTCACAGCCTTATGCACCAGCTACCTGGGGCTTGGCATGGCCTTTGGATGCTTCCTTTGCCTAATTTTTCTTTCCTCCCTAAAGATGAGGGAAGGAGATGGCAGCACTGGGAGCTCCCTCTCTGCTGTGGGAGGCAGGTGCTGCTGCTGCACACCCAGCACAGCTCTATCCAGAGCTCTTCTTCCAACCCTGGGCTTTGCCATCTCCTCTCCCTTTAACTCCACTGTCCCCTGGGGTGCTCTGGGACAGAGTCGAGGCTAAGAATACTTTTTTTCCCTTTCTAATTTTATTTTTAGCCCCAGCCCTGATGGTGCAACGTCAGAGCTGCTGCCACTTGCCCAAAGGCTGACTCAGACTGGGCTGATGCCCAGGTGAAACAGCTCATGAATCCTGGGGTTTGTCTGCCATGGGAGATGATGTCAAGGTCCTGTGCTCAGCAGCACTGTTTGGAGAGGACAACCTCCTCCCCAGCTGTGCATAGGGTACCTCCTGGTGGTAACAGAGGCTCTGCAGCCCCTGTGTAATCACTGGTTCTGCACCAGGTGGGGAAAATCACATGCTCTGAAGTCAGGGGTGACCAAGGCAGCCCTGACTGCACCAAAACCAGCTCCTGTGGTCTCTCCATCTGGCTCATACCAAGCTCCCTGCACCCCTGGCAGCACTGTCAGGTGTCAGGACCTTGCAGCAGCATCTGTTCTGTGTTCTTAGAGGCTGCTGAGAAGCATCTCTTGGAGCTATCTGTGTGTGTGTGTGTGAGTGACTGGGATGGCTGCTCAGCTTTAATCCCACTGAGCAGCTCCAAGCCAGAGATGTCAAACCCAACATCCAAATGTTCCCCACCACAGATTCCACCTTGCTGTCCCACCTGAGGGGCCTTTGGTGCTGCAGGACCTGGACAAATCTCTGCAGGACTCCTACTGTGGGCCCTTCCTTCTCCTCCTCCAAGTCCTTAACCCTAGCACTGAATCCTAGGAGATGATTTGACTCCCATTTTTTACATGGATACCAGTAAATTTTTGCCCAGTTCTTACTGACTGGATGTTTTATAAAGCAAGTTGTATCTCTCACTATTTGGACACCACAGCAATGGCCATGAAAACCCTCTCTGTTAGTTTGTCTGGCAAACCCTGGACTGGAAACTGTACATTTGGGTTCAACCCAAAGCTGGTTCCCAGTGAGACCCTTGAGCTCTTGTTCCTTGGCTGTGACACACCTGATTTTTATTCCAAACTGAATGACCACGGATGCCAAGGGTGGGGAGTCCAACTCCCAAATCCTTACTTAAACTAAGAATTAAGTAGAAACCATAACTTTGGGGAAATATATGTTGAGTTATGTTTCCTGGCCTTTTTTACCCCCTTGAAAGCAATAGAGCTTGATAGAAAATGGCTTTCTTGTAGGATTTTGTGGATCATACTCTATGAAAGGGAAAGAATAATTCTGCTTGCCATAAGAAAACCTGCACTGGATGGTTAAAACCACTATTAGAAAGAGCATCTTGAGCTATTAAATCCTGCAGGTTTCAGGGTAACTCCATTAGCCTTATTACTATTGCATCCTGTAGGATTTTTCCACAGGTTTCCCAGGGAGTTTGAGCTGTGTACAACACTCAGACAGCTACAAAACCCAAAACAACATAATTTCTTCTCCTGCATAATAGGGATTTTATCTCCTTTTTTCTTTTCTCTCCAGCTATTTCAGGAGCATCCTGAGGTTGTGTCCAGATGCTGATGCCTTCACACACTTGGGTTTTTACCCTCCTGCCACACTCCAAGCCTGACTGACCCCTCAGTGACAGCAGGATGTGTCTCTGTGACCGAGTGTGAGAACGTGAGTGATGCCAACAGCAACAGGAGCTGGTCCTGTTGCTGCAGACACCCCAGTCCCTCTGGGTCCTAGCACACCACAGGCCTTGCACCCAGCACCCAGATTTACCCTCCTGGGTTACCAGAGAGCCTGGAGAGACTTTGCCTCATGCCTGGAGGCTCTGAAGGCACCAGACTGGGAACTTCATGAAAAGCAGGTGGCAGAGAGCAATAGGAGAGTTCAGTCCTTACTCTGTGGGGTTTCCCTTAACTAGGAAGGGAAGTCCTGCTCTGAGTCTCCCTCTGGCAGCCAGCATCAGGTCAGCCTCATTTTTTTTATTCCCCAGCCTTTGCTTTTGTTCTTTGTCTCTATCTTGCTATTCCCAAAGGGAAATCACAGCCACTCATGCAGAGACTGGGGGGAGCCCTCAACCCTGGGCATTTCTCAGTGTGGTTAATATTGCTGCAGCACTCACAGCCTGGCTGAGCAGGGAGTTCTGTGGGAAAGCAGCTCCAAACAGCTTAAATGCTTTATCTTAAGGCTGCTGGACAAGGCATTGATCCCTCCCAGCTCTGTGTTCCTGCTGCCTTCCCATGCACTATCCTGGATTTTGCATATTTTTTCCCTCTGCTCTGGCTTTTTTTCAGGTTTTTCTCTTACATCAGGCAGCTGTAAGCAGCTCTGTTTCAAAATAACCAGCAAATATACTGATCCTTTGAAATCCTTGTGCAAACTCCTCCTGAGCTCCTTGGCCTTCCCTGGACTGGAGATAAGGGACATCTTCCTGCTGCAAACCTCCCAAGTAACAGCATGTTAAAGCTATTACACTTTCTCTTCAAGGCTCCTTTGCCTTCCTTGATTTCTATTACATGACAGTGCTCACAAAGTTCCCAACTTGCTATTTATCAGGGCTGGAGCCTCTGGTGATGACAAAAAAGGGAGGCTTTTCCACCAACTTCCCCGGGCAGCCACAGCTGGTTAGTCATTAAGGACTCTGTGCACAAGTTCATCCTGAAGTCAAGCAGAGCTTCTCTTCCAATTTCCCCTCCTATCCTTCACCTTGGTTCTGTTTTCCCTTTGGGAGACCTGTTGTAGTGGCTTTTTTTTTTTATTCCCCCTGTATCTAACAGAGTTTGATTTGGCAACTGTCCAGGAGAGAAAGGACTTGGAATTGCTTTGTCCTTTGGTGAGTTAGGTTATTGTGACTTCATGGTTTGCTGTTGGGAAAGCGATTAAGAGAAAAAGTCCCATCTGTGACTGAAAATGGACTTTTTGTGATAAAAAATGTCCCTAGGTTATCTCTGAGGCTGGTGCAATCTCCTGCATTCTTCTTTTTCCATTTTTCTCCTGACCTTAATATTTTTTTCTTAGCTTTTCTATATATTTCTCAGGTCCTTTGCATTTGAAGGATATTTCTTCTTCCCTTCTGCTTGGATATGTGCAGATGGTACTTCATGTCCATTAATGTGCTGGAAACATGGACAGAATCCAAAGGTTTTGGGGAGCTCTGGGTGAAATGAGCTGAGAAGTGGGTGGTGAAGACAGGTTGAGGTGGGGAATTGCAGAACCAGAGATACTTATGGGGTGTCCTCATGGAGGGAGATTGGGATCCCCTTAATATAAGGAAAGGCCCCTGGTCATGCTGACAGGCCATCAAAGCAAGGATGTTCCACATATCCACAGGTGAACAGAAGAAATGCCAACAAATGGCAGGAAAAAATGGGGTGGTGAGGTCAGAAAAGGGATGAGAAAACACATAACAGGGGGAATGTGTCTGTGACACACATGGCTGAGCATTGCTAATCAAAAGGCTGATGTAGACAACTTAGAACCTTGCTCAGACTAGGGCTTAAATAGCATTACAAGGATTTGGTGGGATAAACAGAATTTGCTGGGGAGGAGCAAGTGAGGAATGAAGGAAAGGAATGTACCAAGAATAGGGTACACTTGTCCTGTAGGTTAGCAAGGGGCTGGGAACAGGCAACTTCTCTGTGAGCAACTTGAGAGGGGTGAAACTGGTGGGACAGACCTTGTGTGAGTCAGAAGGAGGAGGTGGGTGAATATGAGTGACTCTTCAAACCTAGGGTAGCTCCAGCCTGGTGGTAATGGTACCTTAAAGTCCATTATTGAGCAATACAGCAGGACAGAGCTGTTCAGTTCCCTGGGTGTGTTAGTGCAACATCTCCTTCCTAATGGTGACGAGAGCTACTGGAAAAGCTGCTATTTTTGGGCTTGATTTGGACTAATAGAGCAGAACTGGCTGGAAAAAATGGAAGGTAATTTTCAGGAAATAAGTCACAAAATAGTGGAGCCCAGGATGTCAAGAGAAAGGGAGTGAGAACAGCAGAGTAAGGATAATGGGCTGCAAAAATCTCAGGAAATCAGTAGGTAGCATCTCTAGGGAGGAAAATCCAAAGGCTTAGGGAGTGAAGAGAAATTGGCAGTTACCTAAAGTGACTGTGTTAGGGGCACCACAACAACCCATCCCGAGGCAGGGGAGGAATAGGAAGGCTGTGCAGTGACCTGGTGGACCTCAGACCCAAAGAAGAGCTGCAGAAAAGGGGACCAGAGGCCATAGACCCAGTGATGGGACATCAAAGCAGTGGCTGCACAGCTACAAGTTGGAGATGTGAAGGTACAGGACAAGCTTCAGTGGGAGGTTAATTTTAAGGCTGGGCAAAACCCTTTTGCAAATGCCCAGGAAGGAGGAGGGCTGAGGAAAGCCCAAGCATATTGCTTAAGTGAAAAATGAAAACTAAGGCATTCAGTGTGGGCTTTGCTTCAGCCATCCCTTGCACCCAGCTAATTAGGACAGGATGATTATCCTGGGCAAGTGCCCAATTTGGACGAGGGTGAGAAGACCTTCCAGGGTACTTAGAGCAGTCAGGTGTGCTTGAGTTGGCAGAACCTGCCAAAATCCCCCCTGGGCATACATCCAGAGCTAAGCCAACCTTGGAAGTGTTGAGGGTTTTTCCAATACTGCAGGAGCCCAGGGCAGGTTGGGATCTGCAGTGGGACAAACCCAAGAGCTAGAGACTTCAAAAAGGGAGCAATGCAGCAAGATGTTATTAAGCAATCAATCTGTAAGAACCTGGAGAATAATGAGTTTAGAAAGTGACAACTGACATGGGTTTGTCAAGAGCAAGCCAAGTGAAACCAATGTAATTTTCTCTTCTGACAGGATAACTGGGCTCCCTGGATAGGGGAGCAGTGGTGGATGGGCTGGGATTTGGCTGGTGGTGTGTGGCAAGCAGCCTTGGGAGGATGCAGGAAGGATTGAAAGCCTTGGGCTGAGCTTCAAGGGGAGGTGGAGACCTGATGCTAAAACAAAAACCTCAATGCATGATGCCATCAACTGCTTTCTGAATTACCCTCCTATGGTAGTGCCTATGTCACTGCAAGTTGATGTGCTTGCTTGTGTGTCTGTCCCCATGCTGCAAGGACCAGTCCTGCCCTTGCTGATTCCTCCCCGTGGTCATCAGCCTGTCCCCATCACCATCACCTCTGCTGCAGTGGCTCCTCAGCCTCGTCCTTGTGGTGGGCTGTCCTCTCTGGGAGCATGTGGCCACCACCAGCTGCTTTCCCCTACTCCATCCCTTTCTCCTGGGTTCAGGACTCTGAAGGGCTGCCCTGCCTTGAAGCAAACCTTGCAGGATGTGGCCAGGTCATTTGTCACCGTGTGGTACATGTGGCAGCATGTGGTACAAGGGTACCACATGCTGCAGCACAGCATCCCTCCCTGCCCAGGATCTGCCCCTCCACCTTGCATCTCCAGGGACTGTGGCCCTGCCGTGCTCATGGCATGGCTGCATTTGTCTTAAGGATTGACCCTTCAGTTATTATTAGCCTCATGGTCACCTCCAGCACTGCCTGTCATGATGAATCAGAAATAGAATCCTCTCTGCATCATAGTCCCCGTTAAACCGACCATCCCCTTCTACCTGCTGCAGTCATCACCTCATTATAACTCCATTACTTTTAACAACAACCCCATTACTATCCATTATCTTTCTTATCATCTCCTTTACAAGGCTGTTATTTGCACCTCCTCCTTTACAGCCATCCCCTCCTCAATTACAATTCCATTATCTTTATTACCACCCCATTACAGTCATAATTATTCCCATTACAATTTTGAGCTCTGCGTCTCCATCCAGACAAGTCAGTGTCTCCATCAGCCTCATCCCCAGCCTCTCTTGCTCTGTGTTCCTCATTGCCTTCATCCACCTTCCCTGTGTTTGGAGCTATCCCCATACCAATGATTGTATTCTAATTATTTTTCATTACGGTTTTATAGTATTTTGCTGTTATTGCTTCCTTTATCAGCTATTTTCCTCCCCTTGTAGTATTGCAGTTGGAATGGGTACTGGGGTGGGAGCTGAGACTCAGGTCAGTGATATTATCCTGATTTGTACTTACACCTCCATCCCTGTCCTCCTTTGCAATTCCAGCATTTAATCTCCATTGCAGCTCTAATTACTGACATTATATTTCCGTTATCCTTCAGCTCATCTCCGTTGCAGCTTCCCTGATGGACATGACCATCTCCTGCAGCCTGTGCTTCCCCTCCTCCTCCTGCCTGGGTGGAGGAGCATCCCTGACCTTCCCTGATTTTCCATACTAGGCCTAGACAATGCTCTAGGGACCTTTTATTCTTTTAAACGAGAAGAATATCTGTGTGATATTAGTGAAAGTGTTCTTGTTACAAAGAATTATGAATTCTCATGGTTCCTCCCCAGGCTCTGCATCCCTGAGAGGTGGTGGAGTCTCCTTCCCTGGAGATACTCAAAACCATCTGGACACAATCCTGAATAATCCTCCTGCTCTGGGGGACCATGCTTGAGGTTGTACTAGATGAGTCCCAACCTGAACCATCCTGTGATTCTATGATCCTGTTGGTGTTCCTCTCTCCACAGTTTGTTGTGTGCCCACCTTGGGCACTGACAGACCTATTTCTGCTCTCCTCACACCTCTGTCATCTTCCAGAAGCCACACTGGGGAACCAGGAGCAGCTCTTGGAAGCTTCTTCCCCGGCACTGAGAGGAGGAAAAGGTTTATTGGCTGGCATAGGGTGGGTTGCACCCTTCAGGGTGGCACAGAGGAGTAGAGTACCATGCTCTCCCTTGTATTGCACTATGCAGCCAAGGACAAGTTCTCTGCTGGCAGGTCCAGTACCCACAGAGGACATTGAGAGATTGGAGTGGTTACAGAGAGTCACAAAACTCCCCAAGGATGGGGAAACTGCCAGCTCTAGAGAGCTCAGCCGGCTTAGTTTATCAGGAAGATTGAGGGCTGACTTCATGGCTTCCTATAAGAACTGTCAAGGCAGGGAAATACTCAAGAAGGTACTAAAGAGCCTTTTCCAGCAGGGAAAGGCAGCGATGGCTGGGAGCTATGGCAGGCAAATTTGGATGAGTGATGCAGCGTGTGGGGTTTAAGTGAGAGTGATGCCCATCTCCAGCAGCTCCAGGAGACTGCGAGGTGGGTGTGAGATTCCTCACATCCCTAAAGCCTATCAGTTTGTGGGCAGGGAAACTGGTAGCAGCTTGCAGGTAATTAACAGCTCTGCTGTAAGAGGGGATGTAGCTCATGTTGGAACGCCCCTGGGTTATTTCCCACAATCGATAAGCTTCGTAAATAATGTATCCCTCAGGGGGAAAAAACTGCTACCTTGTGCTTATCAGATTTTTAGACTCGTTTGGTTTAGCAGCTAAGAGGGAATAGGGCTCAGAGGGAAAAAGAGAAAGCTATAAATAAGTACAGGGTATATGGCATAACCAGGGAGCTCAGGCTGGGGGACCCTCACGCTGTGCAGCACCTCCACAGATGCCACTGGGCAGCACTGGGAGGGGAAAACTGATGAAAAGCTAACTAAGGGCGAGTGAGCTGCTAGGCAGGGGCAGAAAACAGCTCCCAGCCCCACACTGCCACCCCCCTGCAGAGTCTGGGGGAGTTTTCCACCTTTAGGCAAGCCAGAATGAAGACCAAAGGAAGACAGGTGAAACATCTCTCTCCTATCATTGCTTTCCTTTGCTGATTGCAAGGGAATCCGACAGAGCTGAGCTTGCTGCAAACCCCAGGGCAGTGCTGCCAGGGGACAGCTGGCACTCTTGCTCTGCCATTCCCACAGGGATTTGGGGAGAGCAGTTAAACACCAAGCAATGCCTTTTCCACACCTCGGTGATGGCTTGGGGAGGGCTGGAAATGTAAGCTCTTTTGGGGCTAAGAAGAATTTGACTGAAGAACTGGGAAGCAGCACCAGGATGGAGGCTGGTTCTTTTGGGTTTAAGCTGTAGCCACAGGTTTGCTCTCAAAAAGGAGGAATTATATCTGGGCTTGCCTGAGAGAGCAGTCAGAGCTGCTTCTCTGCCACAACCTGCCACCTGTACTTTGGGTGTTATGCTGAATAAAAGCCAGGAGCTGGCAGGAAGCAGGCAGCATGGTGGAAAACACCTTTGGGAGGAAAATAACACCCCCAGTAAGCCCTGGCTATCAGGTTTGTGCTGCTCACTGCACAGCTGGAGCCACAACTTCAGGGAGGTTTTGTAAATTAAAAGAAAACACAGGTTAGGATGGGCAGTAGAGCATGGAAATTCTTAAAAGCTTTAAGGAGACGGAAATTTTTGGTGAGATTGGGAAATAATTCTGGGGTTGAAGAGAACTTGCCCTGTTTTCCACAGAGCCCCTTAGGAGGGGCTGATCCTGCTGCTTTGCAGCTCACATTCCCTAACAGCAGGTGATTTCCACCTTGCACTGACAACTGTGCACTGCAAATAATCTATTACCACCTGGCTGGGACCTGGACCAGGCAGGAGAGGAGGTTTAGGTTAGATATTAGGCAGAAGTTTTCCCTGTTGTGGTGGTGAGACACTGTCCCAGGTTGCCCAGGGAGGCTGTGGCTGCCCCAACCCTGGCAGTGTTCACAGCCAGGTTGGATGAGCCTTGAGCAACCTGCTCTGGTGGGAGGTGTCCCTGCCCAGGGCAGGGGTTGGGGCTGGATCATCTCTAAGCTCCATTGCAACCCCTAAAGTTCTGTGATGACTTTTACCACCTGCCCATTGCAAACCAGTTGCAGAAAGCAGCTGGAGGTACTAGTTCTCCAAGAGGGATGCCCAGGGATGTGCTGGGCTGTGGTTAGGAGCAAGCACACTGCAAACCACCGGGCTGAGAAGGGAGTGCCTTCGGGAGTCTTTAACTGCAGCTCAATTACATTAGTGATACACCAGCCAAGGGGATAATTTACTGTCTCCAGACAGATGCTTTACTCCTTGCAACAAGACAAAAACAAAAGGCAGCTCAGCCCCACGCAGGCGCTGCCCGCGCTGGGGTCCCTGAGCATCTCGCACAGGTCAAGAGCTGCTGCTGCTTCCTTGAAAAGCATCAGCCCCAGGGGCTTTACTGACAAGTGGTTTTCCATGTGTGCCTGGCCTGGGATTACCCATGTACAGCCCTACCTTTAGAGGCAAATTAATATTTGCTCAGCTGCTGTGTTGTTGGGGTTGCTCCCTGCTGCCCCAGGGAGGGTGTTTTTAGGGTGAGATGGATCCTTGCTGCTCCCCACAGCCTGCAAAGCTTTGCTCTGGAGCTTGGCTGCTGGACATTTAGCTGTGTCATGGTTTACATGTCAAGTTTTGTGGGGCTGGCATCTCCTGGTCTGATTTTGCCTCCAACCCATCAGATCAAACCTCAGCATCCCCCCAAGGACTAAACCTTGCTCACTGCACTGAGCTGCTGTGCTGGGAGCAGCATTGCATTGCAAGGGCCAACAGGAGCCAGCACAGCCCCATTGGGGTATTTTTCCATCACCACACCTCCAAAAAAATCCCAGCTTTCCAGGCTGATGGGGCTGGGGCCTGCTAAAGCTTTCCAACTCCCCCAGGGCTGCTCTGGGAGCTGGAGCCCAGATGGTCTGAACAGATTACTGCAGCCTCCTGGGCTATCCATCCCAGGCACTTTGGCAGGCCTGAATTCCCTCCAAATGACAAAAATAAATAAAATCTCTCAGCATTAAATGCTGGGAAGGCCATGGAAAAGCTGTGTACACAATGAAAACAAATATATGGTTAAATAACCTCTCTAACAGTATTTCTGCAAAACGCCTCTTTAAATAACATGGAGTGAAAGGCTCACTCTGTCCTGATTAACCTCAGCTGGGGAAGATTGTCTGTATCAAATCATTACAGTCAGACGATTAAAAATGAATTAAATCCAACAGAAAACAATTCCCCAAACATCCCTTCTCCTCTCCAATTCAGGGGCAAAATAAAAATAGCAATAAACCCTATAAACTCCAGAGAAAACACAGCACTAAGTCACCTGAGGATGAAGCAGGTGATGGAGACCTGGGATGGTTTGGGGTGGGACTGGGGGCTTGACCACGGTGACCCCACAGAGAGGTGGCAGGACCAGGGGTAGGAGTTATACTGAATACAGGGATGTTGATACAGATTAATTAAACAACCCAAGTGAGCCACCCGTTCCTTCACCTCTTGAACAGATTTTTTTTTTAAGGATTGGAGCAAACTAAAGTGACTTTTGAACATCTCTCTCATTTTTGTTTTATTTTTAGGAAGCTCAGCAGACTCTCAGGGTCAATACATCTGAAGGAAAGTGTAAAGTCACAAATCTCAAGCGCTGGCTGGATAAATCCATCCCAATGGGAGCATTCCCCAGCCAACAGGAGATGCTCTTGCACACAGCAAAATCCCATCTCAGTGTGTTTCCAGAGGAAAAATCCCCAGCAGCATCACTGGTGAGCACTGAGGAGAGGGAAACAGTGGGCAAACCCTGTGCTTGAGGCCTTTCCGCTGCTCAGAGGCTTTCCCTGGGAACTTGCTCCAATGGGGAAGGAAGGTGATGGTGCAGGGTACCAAATATTCCCTCTCCTACTTATTTTTAGCCTCTATTTTTGTCAATTATTTTCTCAATAGCAATTGTTTGGTCCCCCCAGCACACAGCAGCTGAGGTACCCCAAGGTCCTCTCATCTTAGGGTTGAACAAGAGGCATCCTAAGCTGGAGCAATGAAGGAGAAAGGTCCCAAAATATTTAGGGGTGAGGGGTGCAACCTTCACTGAAGCTGTGCTGGTGACCCATGGGCCCTCACATGAGCCAGGGAGAGAGATTCAGGTCTCAGGGTAGAGCTGCTGGCAACATCCACATCTCCACTGCTCCTTGGTCACAAATCCACCATGTTATGAAAGACAGTCTAATTACTAACTTTAATTACTAAGAGGAATATATCACCTGGATTATTTTATTTTTTTGGCCTTCACTGAGTGTTTTGGCTAGAATAAAGAAGAAGAATTGACAGCCAAAGGGACCTGCCATCCTGACACTTTAACGACAGGCTATTTTGAGACACCAGAACTGCAAGTCAGTGGTTCTAGAAGTTATAAAAACTGCTATAAAAACTACTCTCTGTCCAAGCAGTTGTAAAAACTTGTCTCCAGTGATGAGGAGAGCACAACTGCTGCTGTGGCCCTTGGGGTGTGGGTGTCCCTGCAGGGCCCAGTCCTTGGGATGATGGGATTGTCCCTCATCCCTGTCAGCATCAGGGATGAGCAGACACCTGATGGCTATGGGGAGAGCAAAGCATCACTGAGGTGTGTTTTTCCTCCACCACAGCCATGCTGTAAAAAGAGCATTTATTCCCCTTGCTGGTGACAGGGAGAGAGAGAGGAGTGAGCCATGTGCAAAGCAGGGCACAGTGAGGGTTTGCTCCTCTGTGAGATGTCAAAAATACCTCTATGCCTGAGGGAGATTTCTCTGCCTTTTGCTCTGTCCCTCTCCAGCTTTCCAACACCAGGACAACCCTGCATCTTCCCCACGGGGCTGACACCCTGAGCCCAGCTGTGAGTGTTGCCAGCAGCAGTGTGCATGCTGTGCACACAGGCACATATATTCTGGAGCACTCTTTTGGGGTGCAAGGTGATGCAATTAGCAGCACAGCCACGGCAGGCTGCAGCCAGGAATTAGCACTGAGGTGCCACTTGCTTTGTTGCAAATAGCTCTTTCGACTCGGGCCATAAAATTAATGTCTGAGCAGATAGCTGGGAAAATAGGAAGCCGTATAAAGCGACTTGTCACTTGGTGGGGGAATTGAGTTGCATTCGGGAGATACTGGGCTTTGATTGCAGCTCTGTCCCCTCTGGAGATGTCAAGTGCTGTCACAATGGGTACCACATCCCCATCCCTCCACTCCACACCCTCAGCTCTCCCTGACCCTCAGCTCCCCTGCACTGATCTCATTCTGCTTCTTATTTATCCACCTGGCTTTTCGCTCCATTCCCCCATCCCTCGCACATTTATCCAGCCCTCCAGCCACTCAGTCCCTGCTTTATTCACTGTCTCTCCTGCCCAGCCTCTACCTTGTGCTCCTGGTTAGAACTTTACCTATTTATATTCTTAACCTTTGCCTCTCTTCCCTCTGTTTCTTTAATCCACACATCGATCTTGTTTATGGCCTCCATCACACATTACCCGCAGGCTAATGTGGACCTGTTCTGTGCCCTCTGTCCTCAGCTCTAGCTCCTCTGCACAGCAAGATGTGGTGGAAGAAGACCTTTAGGCACAGGGGCATGAGGTGCAGGAGCTCAGCATCCCACCCTGGGGATGCATCCCCTCCCTGACACGCTTTTTGCCCCATTTTTGGGGTTAGGCTTTGCCCTGTGCATGGGCATCAAGGAACCTGCAATGGCCAAACACACGTGAGGTACCCAACATTCCTGCATCCTTTCACCTGGGGATGCTCGAGAGCTGGACACCCCACAGAGGACATTAGGTTTGGGGACAAAGCTCACATTTCAGTGATGCTCTGAGATTGGTACTCAGAGCAGCTTTCCCAAGCTTCCTGGCAGCTGAAACTCAAGCCTGGAGGCTCATCAGCTGACAATCCTCAATCCATCTCCCCACGGCTACACCCTGCTGGCTGCTCTGGCACCACAGCTCTGTGCCTTGCTTTGCCCTCCTTACTCCCATCCCCATCACTGCATCCCATAAAGTTGCCTCAGAGAGTCCAGCCTGTAATTTTTCCGCCTCCTCTCCCTCCCCAAGTGGTGGGAATTTTCCTCTTGCTGATTCACGCCTCGGGCACGTCATACTTTTTTTTTTTAGCGCTGACGCTGGCTGTGCTCACCCCAGGGAAAGGCTAAAACCCCAAGCTGCTGCTTTGGGGACTGGCCCTCTGCCAGCCACGTGCTGCCAACTCAGCCAAAAACATGCACCTGTGCTGAGCAAACCCAAACCTCTCCCACTGTTGGGGTCAAATAAGGGAAATTTCAGGGGTTCAGTTTCTCCCCACTGCTCTAATCCCAACGCTGTGCTCCCAACTGAGTCCCCATGCTGGGCACAGCACACCTCCAGCTTCAAAAAAAGGGTTTTTTAAGTCTAAAAATCATCTGGCTCTTCCCTCTGAGTCCTTAAAGTGTCACAAAAAGGTGGAGGGACCCATGGGCATCAGCTGCATCCTTGGTGGGATGGAGCCTTTTCCAGTGCTAGAAGGGTTTGGGGAAAGGGGAGCATCCAGATCTCCCTTCAGGCATCTTTTTCGGGGTTCAACAGCTGGTTTGGTGTACACCTCTCCTCATTTCTCCTTGAATTAGTAATTCCCTCCTTCCCTCTCTTTGTTCCCACCTCCCTCTACATTGTGCTCCAGAATCAGTAGTGACCCAAGCATGCTTATCCAAGTGGAGCATCCCATGCCATGACAGGCACTTCCATTGGGCTTTTCCATTGATTTTCTATCCTGGGAGCTGTCTTTTATTTTTTTGCTACTGAACAGGCTCAGGAAGCATCCTCGTTCCCAAACACTACTAATTCCAGCATCCCTGCCAACCCCTTGTCTAGCAGTAATCCTTCCCACCAGCAGGGTATAGCAGGACCACGCAATGCCTGGGAATTCCAAGCATCCAAGCAAAGGGATGAACTGGCCCTTGTGACCAGCTCAGCAGTGCCACTGCCTGCTCAGCTCAGCTCAGGTCCCTGATGGCACCTGAAGGATGTCTCTCCAAATCCCAAATCATGAAGGAATGGGCCCCTGGTTCCTCGCAGGATGGGGGTAAGGGATCAGCCTGTGTGCAGACTCCTAGCCTTGGGTAGGGAGAGCAGGATGCATCCCTTCCCTGCTTTGCCCTGGGATGATGGCAGTGGCATATCCCTGCAGCCAAAGCCCCTGGCTCGATGCCTGTGCCTCAGTTTCCCTAAGGAGGATGAGGAATAAACTGAAAAAGACATCCCCTGAAGAGACTAAATTGGAGTCTTCACTTTGGATCTTCTCCTTCCTGGCTGAGGGATGCTCCAGGGTTCACCCACACAGGGATTGGAGCCCTCATGGGGTGGAGTGAGTTGGGAAGGTCTCAGCCACACCAGGATGCTCCTGCTAGCAAAGGTAACCTGTTCTCTTCCTGCACTTTCCACCCGGGATGGGAAAATCCCACCGAGCTGCCTTGGGACCAGCACAGCTCCGTGTCCAGAGCCATCCCAGAGGACATCTCCCCTCTCCCCCCTCATCCTGGCGAGTCCAGAGGATAATTAGCCAGTAACGAGTCACAAAGTCAGGGTGGCTTCAGCTCTACGGCGGTGCAAATTACGGGGAAATGGGGATTTTGGCATTCAGCAGCATTCCCATCATTAGGGATAATCGCCAGGCGCCCCTGGCCGGGAGGAGGCTGCGGGATGCAGGGAGGAAGGCTGGGGAATGAGAATGCAGTAATTACCGGCTAATTGCCAAGTAACGAGGGGCGACGGACGCTGCTGGCCTGAGGTGGCACTTGCAGCCGTGGGCTTGGGACACCGTGGGGCATTTTTCATATCAAATACACCATAAATGTCTCATAAACGGAAGATTTGGGGGTTGTTTTCCCCCTTCTTTGCATTAAAACATTTACTTCCAAGTAACCAAGAGGGGAAAAGAAAGGAAAGGAGGAGAAGGAGTGCAGCTCCCTGGAGGTGATATTGGGAAGGGTTGGTGGTACCCATCAGTGTCACGAGTTTGCAGTGCCCTGGAGGAGATGCAGCAAGGCAAGAAATTCCTTTCCCTGGCCATGTCATTGGGGTGTCCCTTGTCCCATCACCCACCGAGCCCACAACTCAGAATGGAGCCTAAGCCAGCAATTAACTGCATTGCTCATTTGGAGCAAGTGCTTTGATCAAGGTCAACAGACAGGGAACATATTTCTGTAGCTGGCTGCAGGATTTGGGAGGAAATAACCCCCAAAAAGCTGATTTTCCACCCCAATTTAATTTCTAGCCTACTAAGGATGGCTGGTGCTCCCTCCTGAGTCTGGTTATGGTCCATAGCATCCCAAAACATCCCACCCTCGGATGCAGGACTTATCCCTGGATGGCTGTCAGGGTCTGGGCACAGCCACGTCAGTGGCTTAGTGGGATTCGAGGGAGGATTAGACACCAAAGGGGATAACAAGAGAGGATAAAAGCTTAGAGGGGATAAAAGCCCCCAGCGCATCGGGGCGCGAAGCAAATACTAATTGCCAGGGTCAGGGAGGCAGAGTCCCTCTGGGAGGGTGATCTGTGGCTGTGGGCAAGATGCTGCTGCTCTGGAGCTGGGCAGACCAACAAACTTTTTTTTCCCCCCAGTTTGGGTAGAGATGTGTGAAGGTTCATGTGCAGGCCAGAGCCAGTAGCCAGTGCCTTTCCCTGGAAACAAAGCTGAGATTTTATTTTTTTTCCCCCAGTTTGGGTAGAGATGTGTGAGGGTTCATGTGCAAAAAAAAAAAAAAGAAAGGGAAAATAAGTTTGAAGAAAGCATTCCCAGCTTGGTATTGGCATCACCACCCTGCCTCAAATTTGGAGAGCATGTCAAACCCAAGGCTTGCACATGCAAAGATCCTCACCCACGAGGTGCTGGATGTGCTCCTAAATTCCCACACACAGCCAGGCTGCACAGGACCTGGGCAGCAGTGAGCCTGCAGCAGCACACAGACGTGCTGGATGCAGCGATGGCACACACAGCTCCTCCTCCAGCTGCATGTAAACCCAAGATAATGCCTTATTCTTCTCTGTGGCATGACCAGCTCCATCTCTGCTCTGCTTTACCCAGCCTGGGGCAGAGGAGAAGAGGTTCTTTCCCACACACCTTCCCCAGCTCCTAAGTGATGCTCTTTGGGACGCTCATCCTGCTGCTTGCTCAGGACCCACGAGCACAGTGACCTTGTGATGGTAGAAATGTGTTTTTCCCAGCTGGACCTTGCTCTGCCCTGATGGGATCCCATGTGAGGATTTATCCTCCAGTTACACTGAAACACAATGGGAATGTGCAAGGGCAGGACCGAAAGACA
Source organism: Acanthisitta chloris (assembly GCF_000695815.1). NCBI lineage: Eukaryota > Metazoa > Chordata > Aves > Passeriformes > Acanthisittidae > Acanthisitta > Acanthisitta chloris. The sequence goes on along the minus strand of NW_008693218.1, from coordinate 8,940 downwards.
GTGCTACTCCTACCGGGGAGCCGAAACATGGACTGAGGCTGAGACAGGGATGAGTGAGAGATCACCTGGGATTTAACAGGCGTTTTTAAGACCAGAAGTAAAACCCAAGCCCTCCTTACTTGGAGTCATTAAATGTCCCCTGGTTCATTCTGCAAAGGGTAGGCACATTAACCTGCTGGCCTGGCTGCCCCCTGCTAACCACATCCTCATCACACGAATTCCCCTGACATTTGAAACTGCTCTTTTTTCCAAACTCGCTGCCTGCTCTCATTCCCAACCCAACATTTCGAGGCTGGGCATTTGCTTCTTGTCATTCCTGAGGATCTTAGAGCATAAATGATGCTACAGAGGAAGAAGAAAAGAGCTGTTATCAAAGCATCAGGGATAGGCACGTCTCCATCACAAAGAGATTAATTTTTGCTCCAATTAATACCCTAAAACTGCAGGGAGAAGCCTTCCCTTGGGAGTGAGGGACACGGCAGAGCATCACCCCTGCCAGGGCTCACACTGCCTGTTCTGCCTTTGCCACCTCTCCTGCCAGCTCCTATTTCCATGGAAACCTGCCCTCCTCGCTCCTTCCCCTGCCTGCACTCCTGCTAATTTAAGGAAACCAACTTTCTGCTCCCTGAGGAGTTGCCTGGATGGGCTGGAGACATGTCACCGGGGCAGGCAGTGATGCCCTCCTGCCTGTCAGTACCTGGCAGCCCCTGCTGACAGGGGGCTGTGCAAAGCTTGGGGTGGGTGCACCTTATTCCTGTTCTCTCACACAGGGAAGCACAGGTCCCTCCTTATTTCAACCCCTTTCATCTGCTCCTGGTCCATTCCATGCCTCTCTCCTCTCCCAGCCTTCCTTATCTGTTCTCCCTCCACCCCTCTCTCTCTCCCCAGCTTTGTTTACATCAGTAAAACACTTGTCCAGGTCAAACACAGTTTCCTCATAAACACATTTCCATTGATTGCTGGAAAGAAAAATCCTCCAGAGCAGCAGATTCTTTGCTCTGGGAATCAATAACACCTCCAAATCCCTCACCCCCCAGCCCAGCCCTCCATCCTGGTGAGGAGGATGTGTTTTGGGGACCCCTCAGAGTGGAGGCAGGAGGGACTCCCTCCTGCAGGGAAGGGATGTAAGGTGTGACACCTGAAGCAGATACATGATATAAGGCACCTATAAATCCACGTGACAGACAGACAACAGGCCCCAGGTTTGACCTCTTCCATGCTGCACCCATGGGTGACAAATCCCTTCCAGCTGCTTCCCCAGCCAAGTGCCCCAGTGCATCAGCACCTGCACCTGTGTCCATGCAGGGGACCCATCTCATCCTGCTTCTCCTCCCTGGGCCTGCCTGAACATCCCCATTTCAGGCTGGAAATCCAGGACTCTCAGGCACTCCCAGAGCCCTGTGGATGGGGCAGCAGGTGATGGCTGGAGTCCCACAGGCTGCTAATGCAGTTGTGATGGGGAAGCTCATGTGTCGCTACAGTGAGTGATTTAGCTATAAAGCCACAATCGATAAAGAGAAATTTAAAGGGATTAGGCTTTCTGCCACTGCCACAAATGTGATTCTCCCCACACTGCTCTCCCCTCCTGGAATGCATCAGGATATGTGGGCACACACCGAGACCCCCCAGGTACCTGCAAGGTTCACTCAAGAGGCTTTTTTTTTTAGACTAAAAACGCTGAACAACATAGAATTTACTGTGCAAAATGATGCTTTGCTCACCCATCCAGTGAGTGGTTCACCTCCTCTACAGCAAAACACACACACAGGGTGATGCTGGGAAGCATCTCAGCCCACTGAGCCACACCATTTGGTATGGGCAGAAAACAAATTCAATTACAATAATAAATAATTAATGATACATAATTAATAAGGACATAAAAATGATAAATAATAATTTGGGCAAGGAAGAAACAAGCCCAAATGCTCTGCAGGGCCCCTATAAACTACCAGAGCCCTGACCCGAGGGAACCAGCAAAGTGCTGTGTGACGGAGCATAAGGAGCTGTAATGAATTCAGAGTTTCCACCAGGCTTTAATAAAGTCTTTCTGCAGAGGCTATTAAGGGAACTAAGACAAGAGGTGAAAGTTTGTTATGGATCAGAAACGGTCTGGAAGACAGAGGAAAAGATAAAGAGAGGAGCAGTGATGAAGGCATTGATGGGGTGGGGAGCCTGGGATGTCTCCCGTGGGGAGAATGGGATGTTCCTCATGACCCAGAGAGGGGCTGGACCACGGAGGGGCTGCAGGAGGTTGCTCCATGCCCATCCTCCGGAGCTGGGTTGGTTTTAAAGCACAGACTAAACCTCATTCATCCCTGGTGTGGGCATTCATTCAAAACGAGCACTGCCTTCCATGCTGAGGACGCTGATGCCATCTCCCTCCCGACAGCATCCAGCCTGCACAGCAACAACACCCAGCAGGCTGGTTTAGCCAGCTCAGCCTTACTGGTGCTGCCAGGCACCCTGCTGCTGGGCAGAGCCCACAGCTCCATCCTGATTTTCAACCCACATTGGCTCTGGGGGTGCTTTGGGGCTGCCATGGGGACACCCCTGCCTCTCCTGGGGGCATCAGCTTTGTGCCTAGGCTGTACTGGGAGGGCAAGGATGACCTTTTCCAAAGGCAAAACAAGCCTCTGGGGGATCCAGGAATTGAGGGGGAGGGTTACACCCCCCAGAGTCCCCCAGTCCCACTTGGCTTCACGCCTCCAAGCCTCCTGTATGAGGCCTGCAACCCTCCAGTGCCTCCCAAACTCTGCCCTGCTGGGATGGATTTTTTAAATTGGATTGTGACAAACATTTAATACCTAATAGAGCTCACACCAGCACAGTTAATTAAGAAGGTGACTAATCCAATTCACTCGTGGGAGCACAGGGAGTGAGGAGCAGGAGGGAGGGAGCCTGAGTACATGCAGGAGGGAGCAGGGGAGAGGGGAAAAAATCAGCTCAGCAGCTATCACCCTTCATTTCATTTTGTGTGTGTGCACAAATGATGAAGGACAAGCTCTGGAGCTGCTGGGTAAATCTGAGCTGCTCCAGGCTCCATGTGAGCATCACTGGTGTACCAGCCCAGGTGAGGGTAGAAATTCATGGCAGGTCCATATGGGCAGCTGGAGGCTCCTTGGGCCTTGGCTGTAGGGATGCACATAGCCCAAATATTTTTTTTTTTTAATTTTAAAACACTCCCCAGGTGATTCTCCAGCTCTGGATGGGATGCTGAGACCCAGACACTGCAGAGCATCCTCCTGCTCCATGCAGGACCAGTCCCAGGCACGTCTGGCTACCGGAGCCAGCTGTGCCAACATCTGTATGCCACTCACTCCCCGTCCCCCCGGAGTTGATAAATAAAACAAGTGGAGTTATTTTGGCCCTGGGGACAGGGCTGTCTCCTGGAGCACAGAGTGGCTCTTTCTCTGTCTCTCCGTGGCGCCCGAGTTCATTGTTATTCCCCAGCGGAGAACAGGACGTGGATTGAGCCGAGGTGCCCATCTGCGTCGGGCAGCCGGAGAGAGACTCTCTTCATATTCGCGCTTAGCGGCATCAATAGCGCTTTTAAATGAAGCCCCAGGGGAAAACAAAAGGTCTGAGCGGGGAAGAGAGTGTGGGCGAAGCCGGAGAGGGACGGGGACACGGGGACAGAGCCAGGGGAGAAGGGGGAGCAGGATGAGCTGGAGAGAAGGACAAGGGGGGAAAACAGAAATGAAGCATCTCTGTCTAACCCAAGTTTCCTCCTCGAAACAGGGAGCCCGAGGGGCTCGGGCTGCAGGAGGCAGAGCCACGAGTGCCGAGTACCGAGGGATGCTGGAGCTGCTCCCAGCTCAGCCACTGCCACTCACCCAGCAGGGAAAAGCCCTGCACGTTAATCAGCGTCCCACCGCAATTAGTCTTCATTAAGCAAGGCCAGGGAAAGGGGATGCTGCCTTAATAACATGACAAATAGATGGGTTAAAATTGGGGAGGTAAAAAAAACCCCAACAGCCCAAAGGAAAAGCAACACACCTCTGCCCAGGGATGCAAAGCATCCACTGGGAGCCATCCATCCTTCATCCCAGGGGGCTCGGGGTGGTGGGTGCAAGTCCAGCAGGAGCACAGAGGCACGTGGGGAGGAGGCAACGACAGCACCGAGTAATTAATGAGGAATTACACGACCCGTTCATCCCTCCTGCGGCCAGAAGAGCCCCCAGGGCGTGTTCCCCCTTGCAGGAAATAATTACTTAAGTTAAAATTATTTACCAAATGAGGCAATTCTCGGCGTGCTATCTCGCAGCCGTTTGCCTGGTTTGCATTGTTACTAGTGCTACATAATAAATTAACTGTGTAATTAAAGACAACTTTAATGCTGATGCTTTGCAGAGGGATTTTCTTTTAAGTCTTCATGCAAGTAGAAGCCAAACCGTGAGTGTGGTGTGAGGGGCAGTGGTGTGGGCAGGGACAGGCAGGAGCAGGCAGGGCACTGATCCCCCACGAGGAGCATCGTGTCCTGTTAGTGCCAGCGTGTCCCCTCGGGGAGCCCTCACTTCCCCAAGGGACAACGACCAGATCGAAGCAGATCAATCTGGGTTTTAATTACCAGCCGCGCTCTCTCCATGGGGATGCTGAGCCGTCTGCAGTGGGAGCAGCTCAAATCGCCTCTGGTGGAGCTCTCTGCTTGTCCCCCATGTTATTTAGCAGGGATGTGGATGTGCTCCATCAACAGGACCTATTCTCGGCTCAACCAGGCGAGGCTGCAAAACCCCGTGGGGATTACAGGGCTCATCCACCAAAAAAAAGAAAGGAAAGCAAACAGTGCACTTTAGGAATTCACACTTTCAGTTATTTCTGCTGACTAACATGATTTCAGCCAAAACAAAGGAAGACATCAGGGAAATGGCTCAAGAGTTTCCCCAGGAAACATTTCCCTGCTGGAGATGACTCTCCAGGGCTGCAGTGGTGGGAGTTGAGCCCTAAGGGTGGGGACCACGAGGGGCTGTGTGACCCAGGGCTTGCTTTGCTCCTCCTGCAGCTCATCCATCCTGCTCCCACCACTCTGCTGAGTGCAGGCAGGGCTCAGGGGTCACCTCCCCTGCTAGCCATGAGTGGGGAGAGCCAAATCTCAGCCTTTCCCAAGCTGGCTGTTGGTGGGGACAGTCCCCCAGCACCTGCCTCGAGCAGCCCAGCGCGGCCCAAACGCGTCGGTATCGACTCCACAATCAATTTTCAAACCCCAGGCAGCCAGGCCAAGGAAGAGTAATTACACCAGCCAGCCATGTGCTCTAGCTAATGCAAACAGAGCAGCTTTCCCTTGGGACATTGCCACACATCCCATGATGCCAGGCAGGCAGGGCAAGGCTGTTTTCCTTCCTCCTGGGAGGATATTTGCACTTTAGAGGGAGAATCAGCACCCACTGGAGCATCTCCACTCCCCTGGCAGCTGCCCAGCCCTATCCCAAGTGGGATATTCTCCCCAAATGAGTGAGAGGAAGAGGAGGGAGCTGCCCTAGGGATAAAGGGCAGAGAGACTAATGAGTGCAAGGGAAGGAGAGAGATGATCACACACCTCCTCCAGAAAAATAGCCATTACCAAGGGACACTCCTACAGTAGCTCCAAGCACTTCATTTCCCCACATCACAAGTGATTTTGAGACCTCCTCCAACAGGAGACAGAGTTGAGGCTGGGCCAAAAGAACATCCCACATCCATCCAGATACCAATTAAACATCCCTGGAAAGTTCCTCTAACAATGACCCACACCACCACATGTTAGCAGAAGGCTCCAAATCTTGCCCTCCCATGGGAAGGAGGAGAGGGGATGTGTGACATCCCACAGCTGTGACACCCCCATCTTTTCCCAACCTCTACCAGCTAGGATGCTAATGTGCCAGCAGGACAAGCTCACCACAGTGGCTTATTAAAACTGCTGTGTTTTACTGCAGGCAGCTGGTGGAAGCCAGAAGACAGGAAAGCAGCTGATGCCTTCACTGTCTGCACCTTGCCAGGGCTCCTGCCCTGCAGATGCTTTACCAGGAGGAAATTATGGAAATACCAGGCTTTGACATTACAAAGCATCAAGGAAAATACAGGGGAGGAAAAAAAAAAAAAGAACTAAACAATTACCTAGGGCTCATCAAGGAGCTGCTGGAAGAAATTGCAATGGGTAATTATAAAGGGAAAATAAAATCAAGCTTTGAGATGAAGATGACAACCTGAGGGGACTGGGAAGGCACAGGAAGAGAGAGCTCCCAACACCCAGCAGCAGCCTGTGGATTGGAGATTTGGTGCTGAGATTTTGGCAAGCAAGGATGTTCCCTTGAATATTAATTTGGTTGGAAAGCTCCCCAAGCAGATCCGGAGGCCAAGAGGCAACTGGGAATGGGATGCTTCAACAGGCAGTGCTGAGCCAGCTGCCAGCTCCAGCTGCCCAGCCCTGGGCTGGATCAGTCCAGCTCCTGCAAACTTTGGGGCTATTTCAGGGAATACCATCACCAGCTAATTAATGTGGTGATACTGCTGCCCCAGTGGGAAGGGACTCACTCACCCACACTCCTTTGGCTTAGCAGGCAGGGATGGATGAAAGAGGCTCCTTCAATCCCCGTGGAACTCAGCTGAAGTAGCTCCCCTCGGGGCTGTGGGGGTGGAGGGAGCTGATGGGGACAATCTTTAACCAAAGGTCAGCTGAAATGGTGCTGAGCATCCTGGGATTCATTTCAGGCACATCGATAAGGTGAGGGGAAAATCTCTTCCAGACAAACAGCACCTGCCAAACTTGCCCCATATTTGCTATTTCATTTTTTCATTTCCTATCCTTGTCCTTTCTGATTTCCTCGTTTCTCACACAGCGAGGGTGGGCTAGGGAAGACCATACTGTCAAACAGGTCCCATAGAGACCTTGAGCTCCAAGCACTTAATGCCATGAGATTTAGCAGCCAACTCCCAGTAACTCCAACCAGCAAACTGAGCTTATAAACCAGTTTCCAAGAGCTGGGAGCATCCAAGCAGACCCAGACTTTGCCCTGGCTGGGATTTTATCCCTGGCTGTAGGATGCAGATCCCCCGGCTGGGACCACCCCATGGATGGCAGCAGCATCTAACGACATTGACATTTCGGTTCTCATTAGCGGCGCAATTAAAAGGCGAGAGGATTGCAGGCGCCGCCCGCGTTGTGTCCCCATCCCTCAGCCACCTCACGCTGCCTTTATCTCTTCTGCCTGGGCAGTTCCATCGATGAATCGACTTCTTCCCCCGCCTAATTTATGGCTCCTTTATGTTTGTTTATGTAATATGGTTAAACATCTACTTTACACCCTGCATGCTTGTACTTGCTAATTAGCATTTTCTCGGTGTTTATTGCATTCGCTACACACTGACAAGATGAACGGGAGCAGGGAGAGGGTTTGGAGCCCCACAGACACCCTGCAGCAGGGCAGGAGCTGCACCTCCAGCCCAGAAGGTTTTGGTGCCTGTTACCCCCCAAGAGCTGCAGATGAAGCTCTTGGCAGTCAGAGCTGCAGCTGTGTCAGGGAAGGGCTCCCCTAGGATTTGTTTCTGCTTCTGAACACAGTTCCTGACCTGTTTTAGGGGGACTGGGGAGCCTGGAGCATCACCATAAGGACAACAGCAAGAGATCCATGTGTCCCCCCATGCCTGCTGCCTCACAGCGACAAACCATCCCCACAGCCTTCTGTGCTCACCTTGCTGATGCTCAAAGCCACTTAACAAGTCCCACTGAACAGGTTTGGGGTGCAGAGCAGGGCAGGGAGTTCTTCAGGGGTCAGCTTGAGAACCCTGTACCCCACAAGAGCCTCATGGACATGGGGAGCCCAGTCCTTCCCTGCCCACAGAGACACCTCACTCGCCAGGAGCCGAGCCCAGAAACAGACCTTAGTTTGCCAGGATTTACAGTCAAATCCCCTCACCTCCCCCAGCACCAGCATGATGAGTTGTGCAACCAGCACTTTTTTTTCCAGTCCTGGCAGTATGGATACACATGGATCCATACCACCCCAGGACCCAGCTCTGCCTCGTGGCCCCAGTAAGAGCCTCAGCCCCCAAGGAGTCACCACCTCTTGCTGCTCAGGTACCTGAGAGAGGATCTGCTCCTCCCGGCAGGGCTGGGGGTGCTCCGTGACCCCTCTCTCCCACCGAGCCTGCCTATCCAGCATCCCATCCCGAGGCTTCATACCCCGTCACGGTGAGCACAGACCGGAGAGTCAAACAGAGACAGGCTCATGCTCCACCTAAGGCGAAAGAACCCCCCTGTGCCTGCCTGCCCAGCCTCCTCCTCTGCCCGTTTCCCGCGCCGCAGTTTCCCTGCCTGCAGAGACGTGTCCCACGGGGTGCGATGCGGGGGCAGCCACAGGGATGCGGTCGGGAGAAAACAATCCCAAATCTGACCCTGCCTGGAGCCCCCGGCAGGGGATGGCTGTGTCAGCTGCCGAGCCCACACACGGGCAGGAGCCGTTCCCAGCCAGGAGGGCAGGATACAGGGATGCTGCTTCCCTCAGGCTCCGCAGCACCTCGGCGACTCCTCTCCGGATAGATGGATTCTGCAAGAAGCCATAACAGCAAAAAGCCATAACAGGTAACTGCTAATGAAGCACGCCTAATTAATGTGTTCCTCAGACACACCCTCGCCGTCCCTTCCTCCAGATGCTGGGCCACCCCTCGCTCAGCGGTGACAGCCAAGCCAGCGCTCCGCTCCTTGGCTTTAAAAGTCGCAGCTCAGTGCAGGCTCAGGGAGCATCTTTCAAGCCCAAAGCTCTCCGATGGCCCCTTCCAGGGCTCAGCCCTCCTACAGCAGAAAGGCACCGTCGCTGCTCGAGCAGGCAAAGAAAAAATCGCGTTCAAACTTTGGTGAATGGAAGCAGAAAGCCGAACGTAAGGCTCAGCAGAGCCTGGGTGGGCTCCGCGTCCGCTGGGCGGGAGGGAGGGAAAGGTGCTCAGGTTTGTTCCCCGCGCCCGGAGCTG
>NW_008693217.1:1296-2500 GCF_000695815.1 Acanthisitta chloris | reverse complement strand
CTCCCCATGGGCCCTGGGGACACCCCTGTCCCCCATGCTGACCCCTTGGCCCCGCAGGAGCCCACAGACCACTGTCTGGCCCCAGAGGGACGCGGAGCACAGCACGTACGTGTGGGTGACCCTGGGCACACGGGTGGGTGACCCCCCTGGGTGGTGCTGTGGGGCTGAGCGGTGCCTTGCAGGAGTGTGGGGGCAGCGGAGTGGCTGGAGACAGGGCGACTGGCACTCTACCTGCTGGGGCTACGAGCCACCTGTCTGCCCCCTGAGCAAGGTTCTAAGGGCTTCCTGGTGACGTGGCTCAAGTACTACCTGGAGAAGGACTGGACGGGTGAGTGTGCCCACGGGGCGAGCACTGCATGCCCAGCTGTGGGACACCAGCTTGCCCCAGTGACACCACACTCATCCCCAGGCTCCCTGCAGCTCGGCCACCCCCACACCAATTACTACCAGTACGGGTTGGGTGTGCTGGCACTGTGTGTGCATGGCAAACGTGTGCCCGAGAAGGTGATCCGCCGGCTCCTGGCAGCACAGCACCACAGCAGGCTCAGGCATGGAGGCAGCGCTGTGGGTAAGGGCCCGTGGGGTGGGCAGTGGCACCCCAGGTGTGTGTGTGACTCCTGGAGTGACACTGGGGTGTCCCTGCAGACATGGAGGCAGTGGCAGCACTGGCCTTCACCTGCCTGGAGCGGAGGCACCTGGTGCGGGGCAGGCTGGGCACAGAGCTGCGCAAAGCTGTGCAGAGGACACGCAAGAGCATGGCCCAGGCACAGGGCATGGACGGGGTCATTGGCAACATCTACAGCACCCCTTGGGCTGTGCAGGTGGGTGTCACCTGTGGGGGCTGCGGGCTGGGCATGGGGCAGGGTGGAAGGGGGGCTGCAGGCACAGATGTGTGTGGAGGGACAGGCCTGGGGTTGGGTGCAGGTGCAGGTTGGGTGCAGTTGCACATGCAGATGTGGGTGCAAGTACAGGTGCAGATTGGGTGTAGGTGCAGATGTGGGTGTAGAGATGCAGGTACAGGTGCAAATGTGGGTGTAGATGCAGATGTGGATGTAGAGATCCAGGTGCAGATGTGGGTGTAGATACAGATGTGGGTGTAGAGGTGCAGATGCAGATGTGGGTGTAGATACAGATGTGGGTGTAGAGGTGCAGGTGCATGTACAAATGTGGGTGTAGATACAGATGTGGGTGGAGAGGTGGAGGG
>NW_008693217.1:1018-1261 GCF_000695815.1 Acanthisitta chloris | reverse complement strand
ATGGGGGCCCCGGGCCAGAGGCAGCTGCCCCGGGGCAGACACTGCTCAGTAGCGAGACAGTGCCCAGGTACCTGACCCCCCTCCCTTCTCCCACTGCTGTCCCACCTCCTTCCTCCCTCCACTCCCAGGTGTTCCTGGCCACGGGCACGTGCCAGACGGACACAGCATACAGCCGGGCTGTGGCTGCATTGCTGCAGCCCCTTGAAGCCTTTGGCACCGCTGGCACCATCGGACCAGTGGCTC
>NW_008693217.1:0-964 GCF_000695815.1 Acanthisitta chloris | reverse complement strand
TGGCACTGCTGCCACCATGGCACAGGTGCTGCCAGCACTGCACGGCCGCTCCTACCTGGACATCGCCTCCATGGAATGCCGGGAGGAGTCGGGTAGGAGCCAGGGGCAGCAGGGATGGGGTTGGCACTGGTGCCACTGCAGTGGTGGCTTGGTGTCCATCAGTGGCTTCTCGCAGACACACTGACCCTCCTCAAGATCAAGCCCCCGAATGAGGCTCCAGGGATGAAGACAGTGCAGCTGGTGGTGGAGTGTGCCCAGCCCTGGTGTCTCCAGCGTGAGCTCTACAACCAGTGGGTACCTGCACCTGCCACTGCCTCCCTCCTGGACGTGCTCCAGGAGGCTGCCAAGCAGGAGCCCCACAACTTCACGTAGGTGGCCCCATGTGAGGTCCCTGGGGGTCACACTGGGGTGGCCACGTGTCCTGCACCCATGCCATGGGCTCACTCCCCCTGGTTCCCACTGCCACTGCTCCCTTGGGAGGAGCTCTATCCCACTGCCAGCAGAGCCGGGGCTGACCCTCACCCCCCTCACTCCCCTCATACCCTTTACCCCCCTCTCCCTCCCACCAGGTTCCAGACGCAGGACACTCTCCAGGGCCCCTTCCTGACCCATGTGCTGCCGGGCAGGGGAAGCAGAACTACTGGCAGCTCCTGTCTGCCCCCAACACCAGCCTGCAGATGGGTGAGTGATGGGCGGGGGTCCCTGGGGAGGTGGCAGGGGTCCCCTGCAGTCCCCATGGCCACTGTCTCTCTCTCTGCAGGTGTTGCTGACTACATTCCTCGTGTTGGGGAGACCCTCATCCTGCGCCTCAGCAAGTGGTAGAGGGTGGGGAGTGATGGCAATGAAATCCCTGCTGTGGGCTCAGGACCCGCTGGCTCCTGCCCTTTCCGTGGGCCAGCACCTTGGGGAGGGGACACACAGTGCCCTGTGTCCCACGGCACGGTGGGATGGGAGCACCCAGAGG
>NW_008693216.1:0-448 GCF_000695815.1 Acanthisitta chloris | reverse complement strand
ATGACATCTTGAGTAGTCATAGTTATGCTATATATCAACTAAATACAGATAAATAATCAATGAGTCAAAGAATAAAACTTTTCCTCTGTACTGGTATCTTCATCATGGCTCATTTCTGTGTAAATAATGCTGGCCAGCCAGAGAGTCAGGATGATCTGTTGCAGAATGTCAATTCTTTTTTCCATTGGGTACATAATTCCCACATAATTAATGGCAATTGCATCTGGGACAACAATGGTTAAAAACTTGTTAGGACTATGATTAAAGGTTTTCTGTGCCAAAAATTCCCCACCCCAACTAAAACTAAAACCAATCCTTGAAGAAATTCTATTAATATAAAATACATAAACCAATGTGGTCCTTCAGCTGTAAAAACTGAAGATATCTTAAACTTAAGAATTTCATAGGACATCAATAATTTTGTGATTTTAGGGATACAGTGTTTTAA
>NW_008693215.1:8866-10564 GCF_000695815.1 Acanthisitta chloris | reverse complement strand
GATTCAATATATATTCAAAACATTTAAAGTGGATTGTAACTGGATTACACAAGTTAGACGGATGAAACGCGATCAAAGCAAGAGGGAGAGATCCAACCAAGAGTGACCCATTAGGACAGAAAACGGATCAGTGTCACACCTCATTTAAGCTCAGAAGACTAGAAAGGGGCTATCTGCCCAGTTCAACTTGTACATTAAAAACTACCACAGTGATAAAAGTGAACCATAACGTATTTTCTCCTTTGTGAGAAATCACAAGATCAACTGAATTCAATGATTTTTTCATTTCCTTTCTGACTTTAGCTTGAGTTTATCCACCTTCAGTAGGTCTAATGTGTATTTATGTACACATCACTAGTGCTGATTTAACAGCCACTATACATTTCCATCTCTGAACTGACATCCACATTGTACCAGCACACCTGCTTGTGTGGCAAACCCAGGCAATAAGATTTCTTTTAAGCTATGTTTTCACACAGACTAGTTACGACATGGACACAAAAACATGGTGCAGAAACCAAGCAGAAGCCACTTGTTCACAGAAGAAAAGTTACACTGCAGCTACTGCATGCCTTCAGCTACGTCTGCTTTGCTTTTCACAATCCACCTCACACTCTCATGTCTTCTCCAAGGAGCTGTATAATAAGTGTTCTACCTCAGTAAAACACACTGAAGGACCATCACATCCATGTGACATACTAGGAATGCCATAGGATTATCCTGATGTTAACCTCCAGCATCTTTCCACTGAAAAACAACAGTCCTGCTCATTACAAGTAACACCCCAATTAAGCTACTGGTGGTTATTATTTAGTTATTGAGGAACAAGGTATGTATATACTTTTACCCAGCTGTTTTCAAAGCCCTCCAATGACTGTGATGCCTATGGAACCTCAACCTATTCCCAAACTTCACTTTCCTTATAGTTAACAAGCTTTTGGGAGCTTTTTCCTAGCCTGTCTATCTTCACCTGCTGCTGTTAACAGGATGGGAGAAGCCCACATAAAAAGCTGTAGTGCACTGAAAAGCAAACACAAAATGCTTACATCTAAAGACTTACCCTGAGGAGCAATTCAGCCAAAATACAGCCAACAGCCCACATATCCACACCAACCCCATACATCCTGGCCCCAAACAATAGCTCTGGGGCTCGGTACCATCTGGAAAGAAAACACATTTTGGGAAAATTGCTCATGTCAAAGGCTGTACATTGCAGCAATGCAAAAACTACAGAGGACAATGCTTCTGCCTATATGATTTTCAGACACTGAACAGCTGTAGTCTACCCTGAAAAGTGTTTTAAGAAAGGCTGAAAAACGTTGTGCATTCCTCACCACAGGGTCACATACAACCACAAATCAAGCTGCAGCTGCAACTGAGATCATGACAAGCAGTAGAACTGCAGACATGGAGAGGAGAAAAGAGTTTAAAAGGCAGGTTTGCATGTTACAAACCAAGATTTTAAGTGGAAGCAATGACAGAGAATTCCTCCCAGCTTCCAAAAATCTGCATGGCAGCAGACCTAAGTATACAGCCTAGTTCAATGCAAAGTGCACTTCCCAAAAGCGTTCAAGTATAATGTGATGTCCTGTACATGCTGCATTTTAAACTACAGTGGCATTTCTACCTTTTGAATAAAGGTGTTAAAACCAACCAGCCTTGCCTGAATAGTTTTACAGTAGTCAGAAGGGAACACAG
>NW_008693215.1:0-8741 GCF_000695815.1 Acanthisitta chloris | reverse complement strand
AAGAGAAGGTTGTGTGGAGACCTCAAGAGCACCTTCCAGGACCTGAAAGGGCTCCAGGGAAGCTGGAGAGGGACTTTCGGTTAGGAACTGCAGTGATAGGACAAGGATTAATGGGGATAAAATCAAAGATGAGAACTTTAGATTGGACACTAGGAAGAAATTCTTTACTGTGAGGGTGGTGAGACACTGGCACAGGTTGCCCAGGGAGGCTGTGGCTGCCTCGACCGTGGCAGTGTTCACAGCCAGGTTGGATAAAGCCTTGAGCAACCTGCTCTGGTGGGAGGGGTGCCCAGGGCAGGGGGCTGGCACTAGAAGATCTCCAAGGTCTACGCCAACCCTTAACATGCTATGATTTTGCAGTCCTGCTTTTTAAAGCTTGCCATAAAACACAGTCATAAGTATTTTAATTGTGTTCAAGGATTTGTCTCATAGCAGATAATGTGACTACCTATTTCCATGCATTTCAAGGGTATTATGCCCCAGAACAACCTTCACAGATGCATACGGAGTTCTTATGGAGACTTAGCTAAGCAATGCTTTCCTGTGTTTTCTTCATGAGGCTCTTGCCACATCATGCTGATTTGACGTATTTCAAGAGACACTGCAAAACAACTATCTTTGTTTAAGAAACAAAGCAGAATGTTTTACCTTGTTACTACCTGGTGTGTTTGAATTCTGTTTGGGCTTCCAAAGGATTTTGCCAAGCCAAAATCAGCCAATTTTAGAACTCCATTTTCATCTACCAGCAAGTTATTTGGTTTAAGATCCTGTCAGTATAGAAAGCAAAGAGGAAGTTTTGTCAGTATTGGTAAGAACAGACATACAATGAATCTCCTGGCAGATGTGTCACCACAGTATTCCAAAATGAAAGTTTTTGATTCTTTCCTACATTATAAGGAAAAAAAGTCTCATCTGACTGGAGATCCTTTTATGTAAGTATCTAAGTGAAAACCACACCAGTAATGCTTAACATTTCTGGTACTGGTATTGTCTCTCCAAAACAGCTAATATGAATCACTGTGGAGGGAAAGTGCCTGCACTTCAAACCTTCATTACACTTTAGGCTCAAATTCTCTCCAGCTTCTGTTAGAGCACAAAGATTGCCAATTTATCACAGACTTACCCTGTGTAGGATCCAATGCTGATGTAAATATTCTAATCCTTGAAGTGTCATTAGCATATATGCCTTGATGTGGGACTGTGTCAACACAATACTTGTATCCTTTATAATAACCTGCAAAGTGTTAAAGTGATGGTAAAGCTCAGCACACAACTTCCTTCCATCCTTTCAGCTCTCAAGTTATTTCAGCCTTTAAGTTCAAATTGGCAGTCACATATTTTCTACCATTCTCATCCTTTTTCCAGAAAAATAAGGTTCATTCTGGAGATCAGAAATTGAAATGGGAAGTCCAGATAGCCTACAGGGACTTTGCACAGCCAGCAAAGGAATAAAACAGGTGGGAAACAAGTTTATTATTTTGTCTCAATTCCATGTTGATACACGAATTTCCAAGACAAAGACGTACACAAAAATGATGCCTCAGTAAACTTGAGATTACTTCTTCTTCCTCTGTACAACCAAAGCAACTAATCTCTGCAAATGAAGTGGTTTCCTCTGGAGGTATGGCCACTTTGATACAGCCTGTCAGTATTTTCTTGTAATATTTCAGTCCTTAGCAGTACGTGTGTAATGAGGCAGCTTAACAACTACATTAATTTCAGTTCAGAGTAGATATCATGTGTGCATCCACAGATCTGTCATGCAGTGCTGTCCTGGACAGGCTTCCAAAATGAAGGCTCTCATATCAAAATGTCACATACTTATGCAAAGAGGAAGGTCTTGGAGAATGGAACATCTGTGATATACTGATCTGCAGTTACCTGGCATTGCCACATCTGAAAAAATGCTTCAGGTGCATGTGATTTTAGTACCATCATCACCTGGTATACTTTGGTATCACATGTACTTGAACATGTTTGGTATTATGCAACTGCACTCTGAGAAACTGGTCTATGACTGAGGTTCTACACTCAGACTTTAGTCCTGGGAAACTAACACAGCAAACAGTTTCCTGAAGATCCTGCTGACAAGTATTTGAAAGTAAATGACTAATTCATCTGAGAACTCTCAAAACCTGAAATTACTCAACCCACTTTTAACATGTGATCTTCTTCAACTGATAAAGTCAACTCTCTGACATGGACAAATATCCTGTTAATAGCCTGTTAAAGTAGCATTTTCAAAAACCATTTGAAGATACTGAAATAAAAGTCTTAAAAAAAAAATCTTACCTCTAGATCTGTTTCCATAAAGTCAAACACCAAGCTAATATTGGACTTGTGTCCGAAAGCATCTAAGAGCTGCAAAACAAAATACATTGTGATGAATTATATTCTCATGCTTCCAGTTTTCTGAAATTCAGCACCACTGTAGTCTGCATGTGGCTTTCAGCTTGTTGACCCTATTTAAGGTTTTTGACTCACAACGAGAAAAAATTCTGACTCAGTTTAGCTTCTTAACTCAGCTTACAAAAAAGAAAAGATCCTCATTAAGTTTGGTAATAACATTTTACACCATCGTCCCTCCTTCCTGGAGATAGTAAAAAAAGAGAAAGAATTAACTTTATCATGTTAACTACAACAGGTAATAGAATGCACACTTTGCTCTCTCCCCCAAACTTTGCTGTTCTACAAAACTCCTACCCTTCCTTAAGACTACTGTTTGCCCGTAGATTCAGCTCAATGTATTCACTTCCTGTGAGTATGCAGCTTTTAGAAGTTCTAAGTGTGTGGCTTATTAACTTCTTTTCAGATTCCCTCAGGTGCATACTCATCTCTGTAGCAAGCTCTCCATGATAAATAAAGCTCGTTGGAGGGCTTCCAAACAGCCCTTTCTTAGGATGAAGCTGTGTAATGACAGAATCAGTTTGCAATTTGAGATTAACATCCAGCTTGGTATTCTACCTTTGAGATGAGGAAGGTAAGCTCTTCATGATGTGGCTCACTCCTTAGGCTCAGCGTGATCACTGCGTGAATTGTCCATTTGCAAGACAATTTGTTTGAATAGCACCCAACAGCAGTGACTGTTCTGTTTCAGTGACTATGTTCTGCTCTTCCTCTGCAGAAATCATCGTAACACTAGGTGCTATGCAGGTGAGTCTACAGGCTTGGCCACTTCTTGCAGTTCATGCCCCTTACACCCCCAACATCCACACAAGTTTTGTCAGGTCTATTAAGCGGAGCAAAACGTTATCTGTTGTCTTTAGTACCTCCTTATGGACCTGCTGATCATAAACTTGCCAAATTCCTTTCTGAACTGCCGATGCTATTTGCTTCTACAATGCCCATGGCGACATAGTCTAGAAATCCACTGAGGTAAGCAGTACAATTTCCACTCCTGCTGCAAATAGGTTGTAAATACATCTCTTACTTCTAGTACTACAGGGTTTGAAACTAGCAGTTCTGCATGGACTCCATCTACCACCTGTTTTGTAGACACCCCCATTCCCAGCCTTTTCTTCTGGGTGAAGAATCCCTGACTTTTTCATAAAGAAAATGCTCCAACCCTTTGCCATTTTAGTTGTCCTTCTCTACATGCACATATAATCATAGAATTTAAGGGCTGGGATAGACCTTACAAATCATTTAATTCCAACCCCCTGCCCTGGGCAGGGACACTTCCTCACTAGATCAGGTTGCTCAAGGCTTCATCCAGTTAGTTCTCTGACTTGGATAGCTAAAGCAACCACTTTTAGAGTAAGTTCACAATCCAGAAAGAGGATATTTCCACTCAGAAAGAATTTAAGTATCTGGAAAATTCATATTTGGTCTAATATTTATGGCAGACACTCTAATTACTGTGAGCGAACATTAAAACACCTTTGGCTCCATCTGCAGATGTCTGCAGCAAAAATGTCTTTGGCTTGCAGCTCTGTAGCTGTAACTCTATCAAAATGCACCTGAAAAGATACAGGATTTACTCATTTCAGCAGAGACTTTAGACATCACATCCGTGTGCCAAAGCCTAAAGGCACAGGACTGCCCCTTTGTCACTGCTTACCAGAGTCTGTTTCTGACTGTCCCATATGAAGCAAACAATCAGGCAAGTTCAGGCCTACTCTCACTTGTAATTCTACCACAGAGATGCAAAATCAGGTAACCTAAACTTTCATGACTCTTCCCACTACTGATATCCACGTGGTCCCAGGCTAAGAAAACCTACTTTGAAATAGGCATTTTGCCGTAACAGTTGTTGTACTGTCCATTTTGACCTAGGGAAAAAAGCTCAAATAAAATTAAGTAGCAGTTCCATGACCCAACTAGTTTTAAATTTCAGTGTGAAACCTGTACCACAAGTATTTGAGGACTTCATTCTAGAAGTAGCATTCATTTTACTTACACCAATGATGTTTGGGTGGCTTAGTTCCTGTAGCAGTTTTATCTCCCTGAGGGCTGTCCTGTTGATTCCTACATTGACGGGGAGAAAAAAGAAAGAACAAAACTAAACCCCTTGGATTAAGCCTCCCAAAAACCCTCTCATTCTGTTACTCACTATTTATTACTACAAATTACATTCTCACCACTCAGCAATTTGTTAAATTACCAGTACATTACACAGATAAGCAACTTGTTGAAGAATAAAGTGGGCATGCACCTTCCACAGCAAATACATTTTACATCACAGCAATTTGGTTTAGATTAAGAAGCAACATGTTTCTCTTTTGGCAAAAATGGAAAGTCCTAGCAAAAGCCTAGGGAAATTAAAAAAAAATAAATCACCTTTTCCAGGTGCTTTTATTTTTAAAAAAAACACATTGTATCTTGCAAATATTATTTCTTCAAGGTGTGTCAGTTCCAGAGGGAAGAATACAAATGGTAAGCAAACCTACTGCCAGGAGAATACTGACAAAAATACACCAAGGAACACACTGGGGAACCCAAGCCCTCTGTGACCAGTTTTTGAGAGCGCATGGGTGTATAGGAGTCTATACCATAGCTAAACAAGTGACTAGTTCTTGTCTAACTTGCCAAAAATCAATAAGAAGGTAATGAGAGATAATCCTGATGGGGGAAGGGAAGTAGCTCTGAGACCCTTTCAGAGTGCACAAATAGACTATATGGAATTCCCTAAGATACAGTGATGGAAATTGTTAGCAATAGTGGATCATCTGACCCATTGGGTTGAAGCCTTTCCCTCTGCAACTGCCACTTCCTCTAACGTGATCGAGGTCTTGTTAGAACAAAGAATTCCTCAGTACAGCACAACAGAACGAGTAAATTCTGACAGAAGGTCTCACTTTACCTCCCAAGTTTTAAGGGATGCATGTCAAGCCTTGGGCATGAAATGGGACTTTCACACACCCTGGCATCTCCAAAGCTCCAGGTGGGTAGAAAGAATGAATGCTACCTTGAAAAGCAATACATCTAAGTTAATTATCAAAACTAAATTACCATGGACCAAGTGTTTACCCTTAGCATTATTAAGAATTAGAACAGCACCTAGAAGGGATCTGGGAATCTCCCCTTAGGAAATCTTACTTGGTTTACCTTATTCAGGAAACAGAGAGGGACTGCTGACTCCCAAATTAACTGATGCTTATCTCAGAAATTATCTGCCTACCATAACTCCTTCTCTTGCAGACTTAAGACAGAGAGGATTGTTACCCCAAACTGCACCCCTGGACTTTTATATACACTCATTAAAACCTGGAGATTGGGTACTAATAAAATCTTGGAAAGAAAATTAACTGATTCCTGCGTGGGAGGGCACCTTCCAGGTATTAACAACATCTGAGACTGCAGTCAGGACTGCTGAGAAGGGCTGGACTCCTGCCACCAGAGCCCAAGGACCAGTAGCCCTGCCTCAGGATGAGTGGACCATGACTACAAAGGATGACTCACTAAAGCTCACCCTCCGAAAGCATGAACTATAAAATATTTGGTGTATAATTAATGCTGTCCAGAGTCATATGGGATTAGAGGTAAAAATTACAGCAACCCTAAAAGTTGAGTTTGATTACACAGTATGCACTAAGCAACTTAGAAATTGAGGGCAAGGCTGGATTAACCTCTGTCCTTCCCACTAAACAAGCCCCATCTCTGTTAGCAACCAAGGAGGTGTGGAGAAGGGGAGGATGTTACACCAGACCTCAGCAGCTATGTAGCTGGTGCTAATAAGCAGCATTCTATTTATCCATACTGTGTCTGAAGACCCTTATAAATGGAGATAGCCTGCAGCAGGTCATGTCAAACTGACTATAAAAGTAAGCTGGTGCAGCTCTCCTGTGGGAATGGAGTGAGACGGGAGTAAGCAGGTGCAACTGGCCTGTGGGACTGAAGGACTAAGCAGTGATGAGAAAACTTCAGCTAAGGCAGCTAAAAGGATAATGAGCCTTGACTGACTGCCAAATGGCCCACCAAGGAAGGACACAGAGGTGATGATGGGGAAGGACGAGGAAGTAACAACCCCCAGAGGACACTGATGACCACCCTTTGACTCTGCACGCATGCACAGAGCCACCAAACCTATGCGACCAAAGGTGTGCTGATGCCCCAAGAAATTCGGACCTGCCTCATCCTGTCGTGTACTGGTCACATCAGGATAACACAGCAAAACTATGATATATAAGGCCACACACACCGTCTGGGAGGGCCACCAGAACTCGAGGACCACGCTGACCCCGCAGGGACACTGTTAAGGTTCTGTGCCTGCCGTCCCCTTCCGCAAACGGGATTCTGCACTAGACTACTCGTCTCATCACTCTTGGGGTCGGTGTGTACTCTGAATGGCTAGGGACATAACATTTCCCTTGGTGTGTGGGAGAGCATTAACAACCGAGGAGTTACCATGGAGAGGGGTGAGTCTAGATCCCTTTGGAAGATTAAAATGGAACTGCACAATCACCACTGAGGAGAGCCAAAGGCCACAAGGATGGTCCCTACTATCGGAAGCATCAGGTGCAGAACGTATTACTCATCAAGGCAGAAGCTTTAACAGATGGATGGGGCACTCCCCATGTAGGTGGATATGTAGGTATGGGGGATGGTGGCCCAGACCACCTGCTTGGTACTGGCCTCAATTTACTGCAACCAATTGTTCAAAGGCACAGAACAGCATGAGTCTACTTAACTGCTCATGGGCTAACCTGTTTCAAGGGATACACAGTCTTTCAAAGTTCTGGGAGAATCCTGCCAGTACTACAGACGACTGGTGGAAAGCTCCAAAATGGGTTATTTTGGATTTGAGGTAAAAAAGCAACAGAGAAAACAATTTTAAGGTCTTCTTTTTATCAACCTTTGTCTCTGCATGCACCACAAAAATAGAACAATGGAAACATCTGAAAACAGACACAAATACTCTCACCTGTCTTCAACATTTAAAGCACATAGATGCATTGATACAAAGAGGTATTTTAAACTCAGTGCTGATCATATTATCATCCACATCATGTTTGTATTCCACTAAAACTGAGAGGCTAAGCAGTTACATACCCACATATAGACACATACCCTGCATGCAGGTATCTATGCTGCTTTTTCCTGCCCCTGCAGTTTGGGAACCAGTTATCCACTCAGCCTTATACTGAGCACTGAGCTCATTTTTCTAAGCCAAGACATGGTGTGGGAAATTAATCTACCAAACTGCAAAAACAAAGCAAAGAAAGGACAGATTCTACAGCATGAACTTCTTCTAAAACTCACCGTCTTGAGCTTCTGTTCTGTTCCCCAGTTTGATCTGAAAATAAACATTTCATATTACATAAGACTAAGTTGATGGTGGGGAATAGCTTTAGTATTACTCTTCTAAAGGCAGAATGAGTTTCAGGGTAATGAAGCACTTTAGCTGCATTGGTTTTAGCTGATTGTTGGGGGTTTTTTTCCCTTAGAAAAAAGACTCTCTCTACAGAATGAAATTCTTACAGAAGCTTAAAAATAGAAATGATGGCACTGAAAACAGATGCAATGCAAACTGATAGCATAAAATGCTCTGTAGCCACAAAGCTTTATTGTAGCACTAATGAGCTTCTCCTCCGGGAGAAATGAGAGCTGCGGAATTGACAGTCATCTTGGGATGGTTCTAGTGAAGTCAGCACAGCCTGTGAACTTGGGCTGCCTTTCCTTCTGTCACAGTCATCTCCTGACCTGAAATGTCAGGTCCAGAACCTCAACACTCAAGCACTGGCAAAGGAAATCAGGCACAGGAGGACTAAAGACTGAGAACAAAGTAACAAAACGCCACTAGCCAGGAGTAATAAAGTCTGCAGTTTAGAAATGTGTAGGTTTTCTCTTTAATAAACCTCACTAATTACAAGAATTTTAAGTTCCAAACCAAACAACCCTTGAGAAAGACAGCAAAGGTTGTGCCTGTCTCCTGCAGTGGGGTGGGAACCACAGACAAGTTAAATGCATTAACTTAACCCAAACACTCCAAAACAAAGATACAAAATATCCCATTATCCATTAGGTCAGGTAGAATAAAAGAGTCACCAGATACCTGGATGTATTCTGATACGCACCTTCTTAATCGCCACGATTTTACCAGTGCTTCTGTCCTTTGCTTTATAGACAGTGGCGAACTGAGGAGAGGCAGAGTGAGGTCGGAGTGAGTGGGAGTGACTAGGGCAGAAGAGACCCCGACATGCTTGCCCTCTCCTCTCCCCTCCCTCCCCATTCTCCCCTCTCTCCTCCAGCTTTCCCCGCACTCTCCCCTCTCTCCCCCTACTCTCCCCACTCTGCCCTCT
>NW_008693214.1:0-307 GCF_000695815.1 Acanthisitta chloris | reverse complement strand
GGCAGCAGCACATGGCACCACTGCTCTGACATCACAATGCAGCTGTTCTGGGCTGGGTTGTGACATCATGAACAGCAACCAAACTTCCTCTATAGCTGATAGAGAAAACCAAAAAAGCCTGGAAATTTGTCCTGCACCACAAAGTGTCACATTTTGTGGTACATTTTATGAACTCAATTCTATTTAGGAGGATACAAGTCACCTAAAAAGACTACAATTTCAATGTTGATTCTCTGCCCTAAAGATTGACACAGTTTGTTCCATCTGCACTCTGCAGATTACAGATTTTGCCACCAAAACAAAACCC
>NW_008693213.1:0-38234 GCF_000695815.1 Acanthisitta chloris | reverse complement strand
CTTTGGAGAAATGATTCCTAGTTCCTGTATAGGGTAAAAGCAAAGAATGTATCACCTGGCATGAAGTTGTCTCTTGTCTAGAGAATTTCTGATCAGCTTTGACAGGTCAACTGGAAAGATTCACAGCCATTTTTTAAATGGAAAATGAATATGTGCTTAGGTGTATATGCATTCTATCTTTACCGTACTTCGATTAGCACAGGTAACAGTTACACTGAAAGTTATGAAATACTTCAGTTTCTGCTAGTGTCAGAATTCATTGCATCATCACTGGAAAGTTACTGGTGAGCACTGATGAATGGTGTCTTGTGACACTTCCTGCTCAATATTGGCAGTGCAGATGTGTGGTAATCTGGCTTTTTGGTACCCTTTTACTTCTCTTCGTTGCTGTGCTTATAGAGACATCTGAATTCCCTTTGAGAGACCCAGTGCTTCGTAGAGTGAATGTTTCCCGGGGGCAAGGACTCACATGACTAGCATTGGATGATGAGAATTAGCATGTGAACTGAGTCAGGTTTTTTTCAGCATTTGTATTTTTGCAAGTCTTCTGACCTGAAGTTGATGTGCAGATTTCTGTGCTTATTTGCTTTCATTTATGCATACCTCCAAAATTTTTCCAAGAGACAACTTTGGACAATTAAGTGCCTGAGCATTAAAGGGGGTTGGGTCTTGGTAACCTCGTGGATTTTTGATAGGTGACAGCCTGTGTCTAGGAAGGCACCTCAGAATCAAAGACAGCAGAGAGGATGAATCCTGTTGAGATCTGGGCTCACTACAAGACAGTTACAGAGCTCCTGGAGCGAGTGCAGCCATGGGCTATGATGATTAAGGGACTGGAGCATCTCTCTTAAGAGAAAAAGTTGAGAGAGCTGGGCCTGTTCAACTGCAAGAAGAGATGACTGATAGGGGACCTCATCAATGCCTATCAGTATGTGAAGAGAGCTTAGTGGTGCTAAACAGTAGTACAGGAGGCAACTGGCAAAAACTGATGTACAGTATGTTCCATCTGAATATGAGGAAGAGCTTTTTTACTGTGCACTGGAAAATGCTGCCCAGAGGGGTTGTGGATTTTTCCTCACTGGAGATTCAGGAACCCTCCGATTGCACTATCAGTATGTGAAGAGAGCTTAGTGGTGCTAAACAGTAGTACAGGAGGCAACTGGCAAAAACTGATGTACAGTATGTTCCATCTGAATATGAGGAAGAGCTTTTTTACTGTGCACTGGAAAATGCTGCCCAGAGGGGTTGTGGATTTTTCCTCACTGGAGATTCAGGAACCCTCCGATTGCAATCCCATTCTATGTGCTCTAGGATGACCCTGATGGAGCGATTGGATCAGATGACTGATAGGGGACCTCATCAATGCCTATCAGTATGTGAAGAGAGCTTAGTGGTGCTAAACAGTAGTACAGGAGGCAACTGGCAAAAACTGATGTACAGTATGTTCCATCTGAATATGAGGAAGAGCTTTTTTACTGTGCACTGGAAAATGCTGCCCAGAGGGGTTGTGGATTTTTCCTCACTGGAGATTCAGGAACCCTCCGATTGCAATCCCATTCTATGTGCTCTAGGATGACCCTGATGGAGCAGGGAGATTGGATCAGACCACCCACTGTGGTCCCTCCCAACCTTACCCATTCTGTGATTCTGTGAGATTGATGGAAACTAATCACACCTGTGTCTCGGGTGGAACTGTAGTAACACTGGCAATGTTCACCAGAAATACATTTGCAAGCATCCTGGTGTGTTTTGGGGAGGAGAAAAATCGTTGTTCTCTGAGAGATTTTGAGGATTGCACTTTTTAAAATAAAAGTCAAACAGTCAGAAAATAATTGCACCCAAAATGATCAGAGAAGTGCAACAGCATGTTGAAGTGAAACTGTAGGAAAGAATTCTTAAATCACCGAATGCCCTCAGTTTTCTGGTTGTAGAAGTCCTTGGGGAATGAGGCACAAGAATCAAGTAGACTAAATTATCCAGTCCTTTGAGAAAAGAAACCAAAAATATTCTAGCTGTTTCAGTCTCCTGTCATTGCTCTCTTTTATGGAAATGATTAGATGAGAGTATCTGTGGTTGCTGGGTCAGAGAGCTGGGGAAGCTGTCAGTCAAGGGACACACTGTTGAACAATAGAAGCAGTTTGACTAATGAATGATTGAAATGCATACTCCTGACTGTTGTAGAATGACCTTGATTGGAGGCTTGACATAACCTTTAAATGACAAAATTTGATACATTTTTATAAAATAACATAGCTCTTATGTCATCTGCCTTGCCTATGAGTGTTGCTGTCATGTTTATTTCAAGCTATGCTCTAGTGATGAGTAGGGGATCTCAGTTTTGCTTTTCAAATTAATCCCTGTCAGTTTTTATGCTGACTGCTGATTCATAAACAGGCTCTGTTTGAGCTT
Source organism: Acanthisitta chloris (assembly GCF_000695815.1). NCBI lineage: Eukaryota > Metazoa > Chordata > Aves > Passeriformes > Acanthisittidae > Acanthisitta > Acanthisitta chloris. Next base: position 35,825 of record NW_008693213.1, on the reverse strand, counting down.
CCTGGCTCTTCAAATGAGGAAACTCGGGCAGATTAGCATCACCTGGATCACTAACAAGACAGAAGGATCCAGCCAGACTTTGTTACATCTTTTCTGACTGCTGGTCCCATGCCCACCCTCACAAAAGGAAGATATTTTCTCCCTTTAGCTTCACTTTTGAAAAAGCTATTTGTGTATGTAGCTAAGCAATCATCTAATTTATTGTATAACAAATATATCTTGAAATGTTCAGAAAGGAGCCATGCTGGCAGTGAGAAAAACCCAGCTCTCTTTCATCTGACTTGGGCCTCTGCAACTTTATTGCTGATTGGTTTTAACATAGTAGGCAAATAGTGCAAATATTGAAATGGGGTAAGAAACACACAGAAAAGGGCAGTGGGTGGGCAGCATACTAAACGCACCTGTCTGCAAGCAACTTCAGGTTATCTTTTAAATATGTCCAGGAACCAAGAGTATTGTCTGCTGTTGAAGTTGATTCTCAGAGGCTCATTCTGAGCTCAGTGAGCCTTGGGAATTGGAGTAACCTTTTTTCATGGTGGGATTCCAGAACCCATCCTCAGTATCTGCATTGATTAAAGAAAATATAAACACAAAGTGCACAACCTTTCTAAAACCCTTAGATCATTTGTTGAATCAGAAATATGCTCCAGTGAGTTATGCATGTGAGTGCTCCTATTAGTTGGGGGAAGAGGGGTAAAATGAGGAGACTGCTAATTTCTGGTACTTGAAATGTCAGGGAAGGCTTGTTTTTCAGGACATAACATCTTTCAATGAAGAGAACCATATGTTAGTTGAGTCTACTGGTCCCCCACCTTCTTCCAGCCTGGGACATCCTGGGGAAAGTGGGGTCCCTGTCAGTCTAGAAGTGTTCTATGTTCTGACTATATGGCAGAAGTGGTCAGGTACAATGGGTAGGAATTTCTGCTTCTATTAGAATTAGTAGCAACACACATGATCACAATTGAGTACCAGCTTTCTAAGATAACGTGGTAAGATGTGGTATCCTCTACTTATTTTTATTTTGCATATTAGACCCATCTATTGCTTCATTCTTCCTCTACTTTTTATTGACCTTGAGTAATTCTCTAAAGAAACATTGACCTACCTAGTAGAATTGTCTTTTAATGTATTCTCATTCTTTGAGCAACGGTGTTATTCAGTGATAATGTAAGAAGCACATGTTTGATTTGAGTGGATAAATTCCAACAACTTTTTGTGAGTAAAAGAGTGCATTTCAAATGTCAGCTACTATGCTAAAGATTTTTGTGTCTAAAGGACGTTGCAAAGCTAAGTAGTCCATGCATCAAAGTGAAACAAGCTCTACATGTTTCAGAATTTTCAAAGGCATCATCAGTTCTGTGGCAAGAAAATGTTTTAGTAACAGAAGTATATTTACTGAGGGGGCTAGAATTGCTGGAAGAAGCTGAATTTTTATTAATTTGAGATAAGCTATTTGCTTTGTATTTCCTATCACAGCTGAAGAATTACAGCATATGCTTTTTGTATATAAAATGTAGGTGTATGCCTGTGCACTTGTCCATGTACTTTGAAAGACTGACTTAAAATTAGTAAGGATAAGCACATGAAAAAAATGAGAGCAGTAAGACCTTTTATTTATGTTGCAGCAAAATTGTCTCTGTCTTCCATGTGTTGTGAATTTACATAAACTGTGTCATTCTGAGCTGCCTTCCTCGGAGGAGAAAAAAGAGAGGGTGATACATTTCAGTTACCTGATTTATTTTGAAATGTGTGTTTCTAGAATAACTAATCACATAGGCTCTGCATGATTAGTGGAGAGTAAGAGAAACCTCTGATTGAAGGCGATTAATTCTAGGTTTTGATGGGTATTTAAGGATAGGCAAGTTCTGCAAGATGAATTCTGCCCAAGTTGTAGAAGTGATCAAACAAGATGTATGTGTAGTAATTTTTGCTTTGCCCTTTATAAAGACTATTATTTACTCTTACACTATAGTATGTATGTAAAGGACCTTGCACTGAGGTGAACGCGAATACTTAGAAACCTTTTTCTATAGAAATTTGGTATTATATTACAAAATGTTTGTCCCTTTTTCTTTTAAGACTTGCTCTTTACTTGCTTTTTTGCATGTATTTGGGAAATGTTTTGATGTTGTGATTTAGTAAAATACCTGAGATAGTCATGTTTCATGCATATGCGATGTCACACTGATAATACCGGCTATGAATTTCAAACTTCCTTTCTGAGTAGAAATGTCTGCCTCTGCAAGTCTAGAAATGCCTGTAATGATGCAAAGTGGAGCAATTACTTGGCATTCAAGCTCCTCTTACACTGAGGTAGAGATCCTGTTCAGACTCTCTTGTTAGAAAAAGATAGGTGAAAATTCTCTTACCGCCCTTGGCCGGCAGTGTGCTTTGCCGCTTTCCTCTGTTTGCTTGAAATTGTTGAGGAATACATCTGGTGCAGGTAGCTCGGTTTGAAAATTGAAGATTGAGATGCAGATTGTGCTCGGGTGGGGGCCCGAGCAAGAGGCTGTGAACTGCCAACCTTTAGGATAACAAAGGGCTCGAAGACGGGTGGCGCCAGCCAGGTGAATGGACGCTGGGAGAAACAGCAGGAGTCGGGAATTGCTGACCTTTTGGATAACAAAGGAGACTGAGAGGGGCAAGGCCAGTGAGGCGAATGAACGGGGCGGGAGGGAGGAGGGGGGTCCAGTAGCTGAAGACTCGAGAAGATTGATCGAGACTTGCGGGCAGGTAGACTGTGAGGGGCTAAAAGCCCAAGGGTTCCTTTCTTGGGGGTCCCTTCTCGGACGCACCAGCTCGAGCTGTTTCTGTGTTACTGCGCCATGAATCAACTGATTAAAGGAACGAGACAGCTGAGACTGCCATGGGGAACCTGGTGGGACTGTGTGGTGGGGTGCGCAGGGAGGCGAGCACGGACCCCTGGGCTCCCTGGAGCTGCCCATGTGAACGGGCTTCGGTCCCAGCACTGAGAGTGTGACTGCCAGAGAGTCTCGTGAATGGTCAGACTGGGAAGTTTTCTTAACAGAAATGTCGGTGAGAGCTGGAGTTTGAAGGAAAGAAGCCCAGTGCATACCGTCTTCCAGTTTTCTTGAGCTGTCTCACTGGCTCCTAGGGGAAATAAGTTGGCTCGTTTATAGCAACAGAAGTCTACTTTGAATTGCATCAGCATCACAACCTTGAAAGTCTTCTGAAGGGCAAACCTGCTTTATAAACGCTGTTCAGGTAAGCTGGAATTTTGAGAAGTCTAGTCCTATCTTTAAATATTCGAAAGAAATGAAAAATACTTTGTCACCAGTAAAATTGTTATAGTCATTGGCCTGTCCAAGAGTGATAGAGGGCTGCAGGAGCGACTTGTTTTCTGTGTTCTCAAAGGGCATTTGTTTCCACTCCATATTTAAATGTAAGAGGAATTTTATATGAATATAGGACATGTTTAAAAATGACTTGTCAAATATCAAATTGTTTCAAATATTATTTTTTTGGTAGAGGGTGGAGTTTTGTACTGGTGAATAGTTTGCGGGTTACTTACATTATGAATGTGTTGCATAGATTGCACTTTTAGCTACTTCAACGTGCTACTTTTCAGTTGTTGCTCATAATATTTTTTTATTAATTGAAAATAGGCTTTTTCTTCACTAGTTTCTGAAGAACATAAGTTTCAGAATTCTGAAAAAAATCTCCCGGCATTTTGCATAGATTCATAGGAGGAAACTTCCTTGATAACCTTAGGAAATATAAATTTCATTGACTTTTCTCCCCTTAAATGCTATTTGAAAATGCAGTCTCCTGGTAAGATAATAGGCACTGTTTCTTTCGGATAACTTGGCTTCACCATTTGGGAGAGTTAAACATTAGGTCCACCTGTTCCATGACGTTCATCTTATTGATGTAGTGGCCTTCTTTTAGTCTCCAAACTATTAACTGATAAACTATTTGGAAGCCTGTACTACTTGAACATTTTCATAAATAGTATAGACATGCATTGTGCTTTCACATACCTGTTATTACACAAGAAATGACACTCCATCCTTCCCTATAAACCCTGGATGCATCTCAATTCACCAAAGGTAGGCTGGAAAAGAGCAGAGTATGTGTAGTGTTGTATTATGCTTTCGAGAGTTTAGGAGAAATTAATGAAGCAGATGTGCAATAAAATTCAGGAGACCACAACAAGTCAGTGTTATGGATGATGGGGAAAAATTATTCCTATGCATCGAATTTGTGATGTCCTGCAAACGAGGAACAACTTTAAACCAGTTAGTTCCACAAACTGGCATTCTTGACATACTTCAGAGCAGTTTAAAGCACCTGAAGTGCTAATAGAACTTTAAAGGAAAAAAATTGATAAAGGAAAATATATTACTATCTTTGCCTGCATCACTGGCTATATTACCTGCCTGCTGCAGCTCCTCAAGAGTTGGTGTCAGTATTGCTGCATTCAGCTTGCTGCAGCACAGCTGAAACACAGGATTGTTTTGTAGGTAAGAATGTGCAAGTCAGCATGGTCCTGAGCGCTTACAGAGCACCCCTCTGCTTCCCCTTCACTCCCCATGAAGTACAGTGTGACTTTACAGGCCACATGCTGCTGGGCGAACCAAGTGGATTGCTTGAGTGCCACCTGTTGGACAGGGAACATGCTCCAAAGGCTAATACACGTGTTTTGATAGGATAGCATACACGTTTTGACATATCTGACAGTGCTTAGCCTCTGCAGTTGCATTACTTGTTAGTATTTATTTATACCTTCCTTGTTCTTAACTTTATTTGATCAGTACATATTAAAAACAACAACCAATCAGTCAGTGAATAATGCTACATAAAAAAGGTGACTCAAAGCTGAAGTAAAACTTAATCCTTTGTTGGCTCATTACGCTTGGATCACTGCTGCTCATACTGTCTGTATTATATGAATGACCAGTTCTCAGAGGTCGAAGTCTAATCATATGAATTTTGTCATTTACTTGATACTAATGATTTGTGTCCTTCAGAGAAAAATGTGATGAAAGAATTTTAGCAGACTTTAAATTATTGCTGTTATTGTTAGCTACAAACGTTCATCAGTGTAAAGGGTTGATTTCTGACAGGCAAGTCAAGTGATAGTCAAAGTTTTGACTAACAGCTCTTATAGGAATACATATATTCAACCACCTTATTTCAACTATATGAGTTAATGAAACCTAGCAGTATACTTGCTGGAGATGGTTTTATCACAGTAGCCAGTGTATGAGCCTTTGAATAATACTAGACAATTTATTCTGCACATTTCTGGAAAATGAGGGGAGAAGAGGGCATGAAACTAAGGACAAAATCAGAAATGTATTTTAAGAGATTGTTCATTTAAAACCCAGATCAGCAATATATTTGACCAGTGATCTGTTCAATACAGCTATCTAACAAATAAAAATGTATTTTTTTACAGCTGGGAAAAGTCATATTTACATGAGAGAAGTCTTATTTTGTCTCTATTTACCATCATGGTGGATCAATGTAAGCACAAACAAAAGCATTCACTGGTGTGTAATTGGGCATGAGTTTTTCATGAAGATTTACAGCCCAGAGTTTCACTGTGGGATCCCAAACAGCATTTGGGTGGGATTCTAACAACTGTAAAGATTTTATCATAATAATTAAAGCAAGGTAGAGCTCTATTCAAGCATGTAGAGAAACTGTTGTTCCTGTTACTCAGATAAAATGTGCAATTTGACTTGTGTAATTGTTTACATGACTCAGAATAAGGCAAGCAGAGTGCTGCAGTAATACCTGCATTGATTATTGTTTTGGAGTCCTGATTTGGGTATGGCCCACGTAATCTGGACATTGAAGTACCCATACATGAATAAACAGAAATAAAGCCCTGATCACTCTCTTGCTGAAGCTGTTCTGTAGCTTTGTACAGTGCCTCTACAGTGCCATGTACCAGGTTTTATAAGGTTTGCTTTTCACATGCTGTTCTTTCTATGTTTAATGAAGTGTCTTCACTTTGTCATGGAAGAAATTTTGATAATATTGTACTGAACTTATAGTACAAGTTGAAAAGTCTTCAGTAATCTGAGTTCTTCCTTCTTGCCTGGATGTTTTCTTAGTGATTGAGGTTTTGCTTCTTACCCTTATTATTATTTACCTTTGTTACTGTCAGCCAGATCAAGAATGTGAATAATAGAATGTGAAACAGACCACAGTTTCACATTTGTTGAAGAGCAGGTTTTTATTACAACAATGGATATCTTGAAATGGTTTAGAATGATTGTGGAGGGTTTTCCCAGTAACTTTTAACTTCTTGGGAAAAAGTTGTGTAGACATTTCTCTCCTTTCCCTGTGAGGGTAGTGTTTGTAGGGTTGATGTGCTGCTCCTTTTGCTTGTGGTAGTGTCACACACTGGAAAACAGAACAGTGAAATGTACTTCTTTCTAACTCTAAACTTGTTAAAATAATTTCTCATCTGTCTGTGCAGCCTTGATGATACTGAATAATTTCATCAGATTCCTGTGGCACTCATGTACTGTGGAATACTGTGGGAAGCCACAGTATTAGAGTGGCCACACTCTACTGGCCATTAGAGTGTAGCCACAGAGTTAGGAGTTAAATCATCTGCCCAGCTGAAGTGTGTGTACACTAACACACACAGTATGGGTAACAAACATAAGGAGCTGGAGGCCACTGAGCAGTAGGAAATCTATCACAGAAATGTGGTGGGATGACTGGCATGACTGGAGTGCTGCAATGGTTGGGTTACAAGCTCTTCAGAAGGGATAGGCAAGGTAGGAGGGGTGGAGGGGTGGCTCTATATGTCAGAGAGTCTCTTGACTCTGTAGAGCTTGAGGTCAGTAAGAACATGGTTGAGTGCCTGTGGGTCAGAATCAGGGGGAAGGCCAACAAGGCTGACATCTTGGTGGGAGTCTGTTACAGACCAACCAATCAGGATGATGAGGGTGATAATTTATTTATTGTACAGGCAGCTGGTGGACATCTCAAAATCACCAGCCCCTGTTCTTGTGGGTGACTTTAACCTGCTGGATGTCTGCTGGAAATTTAATACAGCAGAGAAAAGGCAGTTTAAGAGGTTCCTTGAGTGCCTCGAGGATGATTTCCTACTTCAGCTGGTAGATGAGCCTACCAGGGGTGGGGCCTCACAAGACCTGCTATTCACAAACGGAGAAGGACAGGTGGGAGATGTGGTGGTTGGAGGCCATTTGGGGCACAGTGACCACAAAATTATAGAGTTTTCGATACTCAGGGATGCCCTTGCCTGTTCAGATGCAAAGGTCAAAATAGAAAGAATTGGTAGAAATATCTGTATAATGAAATTTAAAGTTCTTTGAGTTCTACATAAAGATAATTTGGTTACAGGTTTGATTATTATGTTACTGATTTTAGCAGTTGACACTGACACACAACCTGGTTTAGAAAAGAAACATTGTTTATTCTGGAGGGGTACAAGATGGAGGTTTCCACAAATGAAGCACACCAAGAAATGAAATATTGCAACATTCATACAGTAACTTTTTCATAAACCTGCCTGTCTAGATAGACAGCTGCTGCCTACCTAATGCATATGCAATACTTGTTTCGATGCCTGCGTGGACTTATTTGAGGGTCTCTGGTGTTCATTTGGGGAGGTGTCCCCTATTCAATTTTAAGCAAAATTCATAACAGGATTGCTTGCCAAGCAAGATGTAGTCTGTTGCTCTGGCACCACGGCTTCTAAACAATAGGCAGGTAACACCAGATTACTCTTACATTTACATCCATATTTACATCCTATGGTGCCAGCCAGGTGACAAGAGACACAGCAGGTGACACAAAGGGAGCTGACCCCAGACTATACAATAAAAGCCCTGGTGGTCCTTTATTCAGGGTTCATCCTGTTGAGGCAGTGAGGCCTGTTTTAGCAGTAAGACCAGACCCTGTTTCACAACCCCCTTCTCATTCTCTGTAAATCTCTGGGCAAATTGTTAACTATTTCAAACTCTTCAGATGTATAAGAGTAACGGGTAAAAGTTTTAACAGGCTTAAATATTCAAGAGTAGAAAAGACCATTTTTTTCATCTCAGTTGCATTAGTCTGTTGGAAATTTAATTGACAAGACACTCCTGTGAGCAAGGTTTGATACACTTTGAAAAAAATTTTGACAATGAGGTTTCATAAATTCAGACAATAATTCTATTATTAAAGATATTAATAACGGTCTATTTTTTTTAAGTCATGGAGACCAATATAAGTATTTACTTCTGTAGCATTGACCCAGTCATCAGTAAGCTATTTATTCATTGTACGTAAGGAACTTGTGCACACATAAGACTCTAAAACTCACTAGCTCTGATAAAGAGAGATTGTGTAGGATGTAAGGTCTAGCATGAAGTAAATAAAATTGAAATTCCTGAGCTTATTGACCTAAATGCAGTGAATATTAAATCTCTTTATGAATCATATTTTATTATAAGGTCACTTCAGCTGACCTTATCTGTGCCCTTAGAGAGATGTTATGCACACTTTATTTTTTAGCATGACTACTACTCTGTTAGTCACAGTTGTGCAGTATCTGGCAATCTACAACTGGGCTTACTTACCATTTGCAAAAATTGACTTTGTGTCTGCAGCAGTGACTTGAGTTGATTTTTCCCCTTTTCTAATCAGAGAGTGAGCATGCAGTTAGGAATGGGAAAGGTGTGACCTCTGGCAATACAACTCTGGGAAACCTATCTTTTTCAGGGAAAAATACCTTCTTCCTTAGGACTTTGTTGGAGGCATTTTCAGTTACGTGTAGCTTTTCTCTAGCTATATGCCTGGTCAGAATGAAGAGAAAGAGCCTATTCCTCATTACTCTGTTTGACTGGTGCCTAATCAGAATGCTGCAAGGATTTTTTGCTTTATCTCTTAGGGTTTCTGCTGTTTGCTCTAGGCAATCCCAGGCTCCATGAGGGAATCCAGTAGCATGTTTTTCCATTAGTTCTTTGTGGTTACAGAGTATTGTCAAAGAGAGCTGTAGCTAGCCAGGCATGTATGTTATATACTGTCCTTGATGCATGGAAGGACAGTGATGCACTAGAATCCTTGCAGCTAGGCTTTGCTTGCTTTCTCCTGCCTAACATGAGGAATCCTAGAAAGAGTGATGACTTCTGTTCTCTCTCAGTTGAACTCTGTGACACCTCAGAAATCTTTCTCTCCTTAGCCTGCAGGTATTCCAGTCAAGCTGGCATGCAGTTTTCACTGTGTCCTAGGCAAGAAAAACACTAGTAGTTTTCTTTTTCATTTGACTCCCTTCAGATGAATAGGTGTTTTCTTGGATTACCTGTGCTTTGGGAGCTCAGAAACAATATATTCTGGAAAAAACAACCACACTGTATCTTGATTTTTCTCTTCAAGAAAATTGAATGTGGGGCCAGCAAATCTGTATTATGTCTATAGTTCTGCACACTTTAAAATGCAATATTGATATAAATGATATATAGCAATACATTTCCTGGGCAGACCTGGTAGTAATGATAGACAAGACCTATATGACACTACATGGGTAACAGAATTACAAAATGAACACAAATGATTGAATTCATTAAAGAAATCCAATTGAAATGCATTGTGCAATAACAATCAGCTCTAATAACTGAATTTATCTACTGTCTAAAGAAAAACTTGCAATTTTGGTACCATATTATGCATACTTTCTGTATTCTGAAAGGAAAATAAACAATACTTGAATTAGTTGTTCATGCAATGGTAGAAGAGTCTCTGATTAAGTACTCATGTTTTTTTTTCTGTCAGAAAATCAGCTTCCCAAGGGACCTACAACTTGTAAAACTTATTCCTAACTGAAATTTTATATGTAACCAGTTAGACCAGAAGCATGTGTAATAAATCATGTTTCTATGAAAAGATAAATTAAATAAAAGGAATATTTCTACTTTATGTTGATCTTTGCCTTCAAGTAAATACCATACAACAGCAATTTACAAATAGCTTCTGATACTTTTGTTACACTTAGAATGTGGTTGTTGTTTTTTTTTTTCTTGAAGGATGGAGTGGCAGTATTTGATACTAAACTGAGGAAAATCATAGTGACTTTTTAAATTATACTTTTCTGCAATTTATAAATGTGGGGTTTCCTGATGGAATGTGCAAATACATTCTAACAGGTAGTCAGGTACCTCTGGTTAATGATGTATACACACACAAAAATATTTTTTATGTATTATATATGCTTTGTATATAGTTTGTATATAAATATACAGTTGAACTGCTGAGTGAACTGAAAGATTTCTGTATGTGTACACATCATGTAACAAATACATGTGCATTTAAACCAGGGCATGGAAAAACTACTAGCAAATGATAAATCTTTTTATTTATTTTTTTTTTTAAAATGGATTTTGGTGCAAATTGGCTTGAGACAGTTGCATAGAAAACAGTTCAGACACCCAGTGCTTATCTGAGGATATAAATATACAAATATTCATTTTGTAAATGCTCAAGCTTTGTATTTCCATATCATTATTATTCTCATAATAAAAATATTCCAAGTTACAGTTCATAAACCACATAGAGAGCCTTAATTCATCGTCTGCTGTATGTTTTGATAGGCAGTCGACTGAATATAGTTTTTTTAACCCTCGATCTATTTTCTTGGGTTACTACATTGAAAATGTGGGTTTTTTTCAGGATTTTTTTGCCATTTATTGCACTATCCTTTTATATAATATTGTACATTGAATGCAAAAGAATCTAACATTTGTACACAATTGTCATCATCACATGAATGAATGACCAAAGTTATAGTGTGTGGATGTTTTGTAATATTTAATGACCTGTGTAATGACTAAGTTCCAATGTAGAGAGGTGCTTCTGTTTGAAAGTAACTTAACTACTAACTCTGAAGGAGTGATGGTATTTGTTTTTTTTCTCTTGGCAAATGTGAGTTTTGAACCACCATGATATCTGTTGGAGGACACAGCATAGTGGGGCTGTGAAGGAAGCTTCTGGAGTGCATTGATGATAACATCCTTACACTGCTGATGGAGAAGGCAATGGGGGAAAATGACCTGCTAGAGCTGGTATTAAAAACAAGGAAAGACTGCATGAGAATGTGGAAGTTGGGAGCAGTCTTGCTCAGTGACCATGAGATGGTGGAGTTCAGGATCCTGAAGAGCAGTAACAAGGGAAATCATGCCTGATGAACCTGTGTGGCAAAGCAGGGTGTTATACTTGGAGATGCTCACAGTTTAGCTGATTCTTGTCCTGGGCACCTTGCCTTGTCCACCAGCACTCTGAGTCAGGGATTGGACTAGGCAACCTCCACAGATGCCTCCTAATCTCAGGCATTTTGTGAAGTTCCTTAGGTCTACAGGACACCAGCTGTATTTTGGTTCCTAAATGCTTTCTGATAACTAGAGCCTTTGTTGTTGTGCTTTCTGTGACAAATATTGGAACAATAATTTTTCTTTTTTTTGAAATTTCTTGTGGGGATGCATTCACTTCTTTGAGTACTCAGATGCAGTAGTAATGGTATCCATGGAAGTACTTTAAATACAATGGTACTTTTTGTACTATTTCCTTACAAGTTCTGTCTTACTGCATCAGGTGTCAACATAGAATTCAAGTACTTGAAAGAATAATCTGATATGAATTATTAGAATATGTAATTATTTGAGTGTCAATAATAACATAATTGCTGTACTGCATTATTTTTGTCTTTGAGCATTTAAACATAATGCAATCAACAACACTAATTATAAAGGTTTGCTTTTCTTTGTGTTGCCTTTGTGCTTAATAATCTGTGCCATGCTTTGCACTTTGTTTCTATGAATATTTTTAGTGTAATCAGAGGTAAACCATATATTGCTGCTTTGTGGCAGTTAACTTTTCTCTGTTGTATTTCTAGGAAGGCGAGTACACTGCTTTTCCACTTTGTTTAACAGAGGAAGAGATTAGTGATTCTGTGCTTGTTAGTTCAGCTCTGTGACACTGCAGATCTCCCTGGGTGGAATATTGAGGAGCAAAGTGCAGAAAAAATTACTGGGAGATGAGGTATTGAACATGTGAATTTAGAGAGTAAATGGCTGATACATCTGTGTAAGTACAGAGTAATGATATTTCCACTGGTGAAGATACTAAACTGCTCAGTATATTGGCCAAATATTTTTGAAGAGATAAGTCATCCTATACAAAGAAGAACTGAGCTCTGAGCTCATGCACAGTGTGATAGTGCTCTGTATTTCAATGGTCTGTCACAAAGGGATAATAGTCACAAAATGCAAGGGCAGGCTCTGAAAGGGGTAATAAGAGGAGTATGTTTTAGAGGCTCTGTGGATGGAGATATTTTAAGAGGAAATTCTCACCTGTTATTTCCATCTTTACATTATTTTTAATGTTTGAATGGGTAGATATTAGATGGAGGAGGATCAGAAAGATTCTTGGTGCCAAATTAGACAGCTGTGTCCTTCAAAAAGCCATAGTACATAATTAGTATTCATCATTGTGAAGAGCAGCAATTATCTATAGTGTATAGAAACACAAAGGAAAAGTGTGTGATATACTTTTCATATTTTAGAGTGAGAAAAGCTTGCAGCATAATCTAACCTGCCACTTGATTGATGATAATAATTTTATTTTAGAGATCAGTGAGACAAAAAGGCTAATAGCAAATGCTTCCTAGGTGTTTCACAATCATGACAACTTTGTTCAGTTTGTTTTGACTCAGTTCCTGAAATCATCAGCAGAAGTCAGCCAACTAATAAATTTTGAAAGAGGGTTTTGTTTTTCTAATTGAGAATAATAGGCAGATGCATTTAACTTCTTTGGCATCTTCTGGTTGTCAAGTGTGAATCATAGAATTTTAGGAGTAGGAATGGACCTTACAGATCATATAGTCACAATCCCCCTGCCATGGGCAGGGACACTCCCCCACTACATCAGGATGCTCAAGGCCTTATCCAGCCTGGCTCTTAACACTGTCAGGTTTGGGGCAGTCACCACTTCCCTGGGCAACCTATTCCAGTTTCTCACCTCCTTTATAGTAAAAAAACTTTAATATCTAGCCTAAACTTCTCATCCTTCAATTTGAATCCATTACCCCTTGTCCTATCATTGCGGTTCCTAACAAAGAGTCCCTCTCCAGCTCCCTTGCAGGTGCCCTTTAAACATTGAGAAGTTGCTATGAGGTCTCCAGGCAGTCTTCTCTTCTCCAGGCTGAACAGCCCCAACTTCCTCAGCCTGTCTTCATAGGGGAGATGCTCCAGACCTCTTATCAACTTTGTGGCCTCCTCTGGACTTGCTCCAACAGTTCCATGTCCTTCTTATGTTGTGGATACGAGAACTGCACACAGTATTCCAGGTGGGGTCTCAGGAGAGCATAATAGAGGAGGAGAATCACCTCTTTTGACCTGCTGTCCACATTCCTTTTGATGTTGAACAGTATTGGCCCTATCATTGACCCCTGAGGGACACCACTCATCACTGGCCTCCATGTGGACAATGAGCCATTGACCACAACTCTCTGCATGCAACCATCCAGCTAGTTCTTTATCCACCAGGTGGTCCCTGCATCAAATCCATGTCTCTCCAATTTAGAGACAAGGGTGTCGTGTGGGACAGTGTCAAATACTTTGCATAAGTCCAGGTACATGATATCAGCTGTTCTGCTCCTGTCCACAAATTCTGTGGCCCCATCATAGAAGGCCACCAAATTGGTCAGGCATGACTTGCCCCTGGTAAAGACATGTTGGTTATTACCAATCACCTCTTTACTTTTCGTGTGCCTAAGCATAGCTTCCAGGAGAATCTGCTCCATGATCTTGCCAGGCACAGAGGTGAAACTGACTGGTCTGTAGTTCTCTGGTTCTTCTGCTTTCCTTTTTTTAAAAATGGGATTATATTTTCCTTTTTGCAGTCATCAGGGACTTTACCTGACTGCCAGGATTTCTCAAAACTTACAGATTGTGACTTAGCGACTACATCTGCCAGTTCTCTCAGTACTGCTAGATATAAATACAAATGTCTAGTCTGTTTTATCCTAGATGTTTTTATGGGACCTTGTTGTTTCATAATTATGTAATTAATGTAATTGATTAGTGCATTTAGTGTAATTAATTGAATAATTAATGATGCAATTAATATACAATAAGAAAATTTGTATTAATTTGAAGGCTGCCTTTAAAATAATTCTCTCTCATAAAAATTAGAAACTTCTCTTCCACAGTCAAGAATATTAAAGCTTTGTACCTGGAGTACTGCATCCAGCCCTGGAGTCCTCAGTTCAGGAAAGACTTGGACCTGTTGGAATGAGTACAGAGGAGGCCACAAAGATGATCTGAGGGCTGGAGCACCTCTCTGTCAGGAAAGGCATTGGGTTTTTTCAGCCTGGAGAAAAGAAGGCTCTGCAGAGACCTTAGAGCCCCTTCTAGTGCCTATGGGGGCTTATAAGAAAGAAGGGGACTGACCTTTCTTCAGGGCCTGTTGTGATAGGACAAGGGATGATGTATTTAAACTGAAAGACAGTAAATTTAGTTTGGACATAATGGTTGAGGGTGAAACAGGTTGCCCAGAGAGCTGGTAGAAAATGTTGTTAGTATCAGTTTATTGTTGCAGTAGATGATTGAAAAAAAAAGAAAAAAATGTCTTAATTTGTGCTTGTATAGATAAACTGACTGCTTTCCACAAAGAGACTCTCTCCCTCTTCCTACCTACCCAACTTGCTCTGAAATGATTCCAATACTTTCTCTTCTGTGCTTTGGTATTCTGGGAGTTCACACAGGAAAGTCAGGAAGGAATGACTAAGCATGTGAAATAGAGAAAACACAATAATGTAGATGCCTCAACAACATTTTACCTGAATTTTTATGACATATTTCATGTCCAGTAATAGAAAACTTTCAATAATTCAAGTAGCTTTTATTAATCTCGTTTATTCACTTCAGCTATTCCTCATTACACTTATCAGATGTTTTCTGTAAGAGGTAGCAGTAAAATGTTAAGGCACCCAGATTCAGGAAATCTGGTCCTTTTTTCTAGCCAGGATGGAGATAGGATATTTGCCTCTACAACTTCTCTCAATCTCAGTGAATCCAATGACTATGCAAATTGTCCACCATCTTTGTTCCTGTGATACAAAGCAAGTCCATGAAAGACTTAAAATAAAATGTTAATTTTTTGTACCTAAAGAAGTTTCTCACCTAGCTGTAACTGGAACTGGCATAACTGCTTTTTGTTGTTCTGCTAATGGCATTTTTTATGGGAAGGGTTCTTTGAATATACAGAAGGTGGTTTTACATCTGGCCTGTAGTGTCATTGACATTGCTGCAAAAGATGCTTTGGCTATCAGTAACTACCTTCATGAGCTACTGTGAGCTCTTGAACAGAAATAGTATGTATTCATCAGCAAGATTTTCTGAGAAAAAAATAATAGCAAAGTGAGAAATGCATCAAGCAACTAAATCACCTATCTCTGGTGACATACATGGTTTGGCCTTCATTTATTGTATTTTCTAATGCTGGAGGAGAGAGAAAAACACATATGGTTAGAAGTTATTTCACTGTGGAGGTTCTGTCTCAAAAATTTAAATTTATCTCATTTCTCTCTGTTAGTTTGGCTCACTGCTCTGTGCACAAGTGATGATGCCTTATTCCTCTTATGAGTGGAAGCCAGTCCTGCACCCTGCAAAGACTCTCTCCCATGGTTTTGACTGTATCAGAAACCCTGATGAGCATCATCTCCTTGTCATGACTTAGCCTTTCCATAGACATAGCTGTGTCTTCTGAGTGATATAATATGCCACAGCTACATTTAACTCATTTGATGCTATCAAACTACTTTAAGCAACATAGATTAGGTTTTTGGAGATGCATGTGTGTAGTATAAATTGATATTAACTTTATTCTTTTTTCTGCAAGACATTTCAGGATTTTCATATGGTGTTGCAGCTTCAGGTGCTTTCAAAAGAAATAAAAAGACAAAGTCATTTAGAAAAGAAAAGAGAAGAAAATATAAGAAAAAATCACATATAAACCCTGTAATTTTAATCATGTGCAACTATTTTTGCTTTGGGATACAATTGTCACTTATCACCTTAATTTGGAATAACAATGAATAGTAATGCAGAAAATGTGCTGTCTTGTATTTCTCCAATATTAGTGTAGATATCAACATTTCCTGCAGAAAGCAGATAATATAAAAACATTGACAGCTAGAGGTAATATTGTGTGTAGAAAGGCAGTCCACTGATGAATGGTGCTGCTACATAAAAAACTATGTTTGCCATTTAAACTATTAGTTCTTTAACATGTCACTAAACAGTCAGTCTTCAAAAGTGCCGGAGAAGTTATTGAACTGAAGGCTAGGAACTAAATAGCAAAGGATGTACAGTGGGTTCATTCCAGCTCTACATTGTTCATAAGGCAATGCTAAAGTAGCAGCTAGATTAGTTCATTTTTTGTTGTTAGGTTTATTTTGTTTATTTGGGTTTTGTGGATTTTTTGGCTTTTTTTTTTTTTTTTTCTGATTTTGCGTGTGGTTTATTTGTTTTGGGTTTTTTGTGTGTTTGTTTTGGGTTTGTTTTAGTTATTACCCTAGTTTTGGTGGGGATAGAGTTAATTTTCTAGTAGCTGCTACGGTGCTGTTTTTTGGATTTAATATGAGAATAACTTTGAAACACACTGGTGTTTCGGTTGTTGGTAAGTAGCTTTTACGTTAAGTCATGGACTTTTCAGTGTCTCATGCTTGGCCTGGGAGCAAGTGCATGAGAAGCTGGGAGAGAACATGGCCAAGGCAGTTGATCCAAAGTAGTCAAAGGCATATTCTATACCACAGAATGTCATGCTCAGGATATAAACAAACAGGGGGCTGAACTGTCCAGGAGGGGCTGATCCTTGGTCAGGGGTAGGATGGGCATATTGGTTAGCGAGTGGTGAGCAACTGTGTTGTGCATCACTTGTCTTTATTGGGTTTTATTCCTCTCTCTTTTTATTATCTCCCTTTTCATTGCTATTATTATTATTAGTAGTAGTAGCATTTATTTCAATTACTGAACTGTTCTTTTCTCAAGCCGTGGGTTTTACTTTTTGATACTCCTCCCCATCCCATCAGGAAGGTGTGATGAGCAAGTAGCTGTGGTGCTTAGTTCTTGGTTGGGTTTAAACAACAGCAATAATAAATAGGAGTTAAGCATTTCCTAAATGTGTAATTTTCTCCAAAACCACTGGTGAGTTTGGGGATTCCTGCCTGTAAATTCCTACCTACTTTTATGAACAACATCTTC
Source organism: Acanthisitta chloris (assembly GCF_000695815.1). Lineage (NCBI taxonomy): Eukaryota > Metazoa > Chordata > Aves > Passeriformes > Acanthisittidae > Acanthisitta > Acanthisitta chloris. The sequence goes on along the minus strand of NW_008693213.1, from coordinate 18,579 downwards.
CTGTATTTTCTAATTTGGTTAATTAAAAAACCCCAACCCTCGGTAGGAATGGTTCTTTTCTTCTTCAGCCAACAGGGGTCAGTGTGGATAACACCTGCTGAGTGGATGTTCTCAGTGCATGCCAATACTAGAGTTGAGAAATACGCCCTTGAACAGGTGCTCAGCATGAAGCTGTGTCCTTCTGCTTAGGATTTCTGGTTTGTTTTGTTTGTTTGTAGGTTTTTGTTACTGATTTGGTTTTCTACTTTCTTTCATATTGCTACTTCCTGGACATATTTATAGTGTTTTTTTGAGATATTTTTGTTCAGAGAATTGTGTAGATCTAGGACTAGAACTGACTTCTGTAGTTGACATTGTAACATCCTTCCCCTGTAACACTGGAAGCCTGTAGGTTTAAAATGCCTGTTGTAATGTTACAAATTTCATTATACTGAGAAAAAAATGTAAGGTGTTCAGAAATTACAAAAGTGAAGATTTTCTTCACTGAAGTACTCGCTCTGGATATGGAAACAGAGTGCAGAGTCTCTGTTCCTAGTCTTCCCATTGACCTTTAAATGTTTGCTAAATTGCAAGCATAATGAAAGTCTGTTTTAACTCTAAAATAAATACTTTATTTATGTTAAGTAACCTTAATATTACATTGCTGAACCCTGATGAACTGTTGGTTGGTCATAATAAATGCTTCATCTGAAAAGTATGAACCTGATTAAGAGACTTGAGAAAGCTTTGTTTTCAAAATCTTGAAATCTAAATATTTTAGCTGTATTTAAATCAATTCAGAAGACAGAAAAGCAGGTTAATTTTCTGAAGAACGGGGTTGAATCATAACACATCATAATGCTACTTGGGTAACACTTTGTCATTCCCCAGTCAGTCTATATGGCAGGAAATGAGAAATCCATGTCAGTTAAATAGATGAATGCCTTTGTTTCAGTCACACAAAGCTTTGATGAAACAAAAATGATTTTAAAGTTTTGAGATGTCATATCTAGTGGTTGAAACTGTTTCACAGGAATCAGATTTCATTATAACCTCAGTAAGTCTTTTCTGGGCGTTTATGCATCAAAACTTCAGGGCCATATGAGCTGGCCATGGGAAGACTGAATGGAGTCTGAATACACTCAATGTTGTTGCTCAAGACCTGAGCATCCTTCAGTTAATGCATTTGTTGTTTCAGACTAATGTGCAATAGGAATTTTGTGCCCCTATGAATGCCTTAGTTAAAGTTTCTTTTTTGCATTTGTATTTGTGGACCACTTGTCTCATCTAGCTCACGTTCCTGTTTATGATGAATAAGACCAAGTTTTAACTCAGCAAAATGTGAGACCCTCTGTAATTATATACTCTTGGAGAAAATATTTTGAACATAATATTTTCTGAAGTCGCTCTCCCTAAAAATCTGAATGGCAGAAATAAGTCTGAAAGATGCATCTTGCACCTGACAGAAGAATTAAATTCTGCATGAGAGGGAATATTTCTATCTGTGAAACAGTTCAAGCCTGATGTCATAAAAGAAAATACACTCTACCATAGGTTAACCTTCTCTATGGAATCACGGCAATTCTAATAGTTTTCTGTTTCCCAGAGATTATTTGTGTCTTTAGAGTCTATTTCTGACTTCTGTTCTGCAACTGAACACCAAATACAGGAACCAAATAAATGTCATCTGTCTGTTTTGTCAAGGATTAGAAGGTTTAGAAGATCTGTTCCAGGAAAGAAGTTGTTCATCCGTGAAACAATGATTTATAAAAGTTTAGGAGTATAAAAGCTAGTCATGACAGTGCCATGTGCTTTATATTTATATGCATGGAATTTAATCCTTGTATATATTCTGCCCTAAATAATCAATGCAGGATGAAGAGCAGTTCCATATGTTTCGTTCCCATTGTTTCCAAAGTCTTTTTGCTTGCAATGTGGACTTCTGTTTTGTTTTCCCCATATCCTTTCTAGTGATGCCGAAAGGGTTGTTGGCTTTATTGTATGCCACTATACCCTGACTGAAAGATTTCAGGGGACTGTTGGTGTTGACTCCAGAACCCAGAGCTGTCTGCTGGTTCAGAGTTAAGCATCACACAGGCATGTTTCATTTTTGCCTTTTGTTTACAAACTTACAGCTGTTTACCCTGAAGCTCATCTGCCATCTGATCCTCATACACTCAGTTTAGTGAGGTACTCACCGTTGTTGTGGCATCTCTCTAAGTGGAAAAGCTTAGTATTTTCAGGAGACTGGGAGATCTGACAGTGCACTTCCTTTTCTGTCATGAATGGTGAATAAAACCAGTCAATCACAGCACTGATGCCTGGAGGGCACCAGGACTGACTCTTCTTTGCCCTGGAAAAGGTGCATCAAGCCCTTCATTTGCTTTCTCTCTCTTAATTAGGTTTTTATTTTATGGAAGCTTCCTCAGTCATATGCAACTCAGTTTCTGTAGTGATTTGCATTGAGAAACCCTGTTAAAGGTGTTTTGAAAATCCAGATACATTATGTCTGCTGAATGCCCGTGTGGTTATTGATCCCCTTTATAAACTCTGGCAGATTGCTGGGCTAGTTTTCCTTCACAGAAAGCCAGACTGTTCCCTTCCAAACAGGTTGTTTATACGCAGGCTCAGTGACTGTATCTTTTACTGTAGACTCTCCAGCTTGATTTCCATCTTGAGATGAAAATCAAACTCATCAGTAAGTAGTTCCTGGAATCCCCTGAAAATGTCTTTTGGTAGACAAGGGTTACTCTGGCAAGCCTGATAATGCCCTGATAACAGTAGCTTGTACATCATAGTCTGTAGTCTTGCAACTGCTATATAAGTTTCTTCAGAGCTTTTGTGTGTGTGGTGTTATTCCACATCTAATTTATTAATTTGATTAATAATTACTTTTCTTTGTAAAAAGACTAGAAACTGTTGTGGTTCCTCTGCTCTGCCTTCCTCAGTGAATGTATTGGGAACCTCCCCATCATCCTGAGCTGGAGTCAAGCATAACTTCCCTACTTACATCCTTAACATTCTTGAGTGTGCCTTCTGTGCTTTTGTCATAGGTTGTTCCAACAGATCCTACCTCTGCTATTGAAGTATTTAAAACATCTTAAAGTCACTTTCCTGTTGCCACTACAAACTTGTCTATCTGTGGTTGATGTTGTTTCATCCCCAAATCTTTGAAGGAAATCTTAATCTCAGTACAGTGACAAGACCCAAGAGGATGGGATGAAGCTGTGTCAGGAGGAGGTTGGATATTAGGAAAAGGTTCTTCATCCAGAGAGTGGTTGGGCACTGGAACAGGCTTCTCAAGGCATCAGTCATGGTACCAAGCCTGCCAGAGCTCAAGAATCATTTGGACAATGCTCTCAGGCACATGGTGTGATTCTTGGAGCTGTCCTGTTCAGGTTCAAAAGTTGGACTTCAACAATCCTTGTGACTCCCTTCCAACTCAGGATAGCCTGTGATTCTATGATTAAGGCCAAGAGCATTACACAGATATATTACTCTAAGGATTGAAGTGTCTAGAAGCTACTAGAGTGTACCATGCTCTGGATCACTGCTGTTTTCCATTAGCAATTTAAACATGCCTAGTGACTTTGTAGTACCACAGATTATGGTCTAGAAAAAGACTAGTAAGCCTGTGGCATTTTCTTCCCTAAGGTGGAAGCTTTGGAAGAACTAAATGAGCACTAAAAGGGCCATTAGATACAAAAAAAGACTCAGCCAGGAGAGTTAGAAAATACTCTTTCAGCCTAAAGGATCAAAAGAAGATAAGTCATTAAAACCATTGTTGTCATAAAATTTTGTCATATTTAGACTGATTTTCATGGACAACTTTTGGGAAGCAGTTTTAGGTTTATTTTAACAAAACTTAAAACACATTTTTGCAGTTAAAGACTTTAGCTTTCTTTTCCATATTTTTTTTTCCTTCCAAAGAGGTTTTGATTAACTGCCGCTTAAGGGTAAATACAGGAAATTCAGATCAGTAATTCTATGAACAAACATTTGTCTTGAGCATTATTTAGGATGTTTTATCTTCAGAGTTTTCCATACAGTTTCATGAGACAGATGTTGATTTTTAAGTCCTTTAACAAGTTACTTCTGTGCCTGAAGGAATTCAGACAGAGACCTTATATTTGCTGGGAAATTGATGTTTCTGTTTCACTGCTCTGCTCCTAAATGTCACAAATACACATTCGACATAGAAACCATATAGATGCACAATATGAGCTGTGAGCTCATACAAAACTTTCCAGAAATATAAATCTAATGGTTCAATATCAATTTCATCTTAGTGAGGAGAAAAATTCAGATCAGTTTTCTAAAGAGAAATTGTTTAAACTCAGAGAGACTTAAGACAGTAGAGGCTAAGAAGCCTCCGAATATGCATGAGTATGTACAGTATTACTATAGCTATGTGGAAGTACTGTGTGAGACACTTGTGAGGATTTATCAAACCTGCTTTATTTTGGTGTACTCAGGATTTCTAACTTGCACTACCTGACCTGTGACTCCTTTCACGTGATATTCAGAATATAGCTAGGTGTCCACCTACTTGTCTGTGTCTCACCTTGTTGGAAAATTCACGCAGATACTGTTTTGGAGCAGTTGCAAAAGAAGTTTATTTAACCTTTCATATATTTATTTTATTCAAAATTATCCTGTACTTTGTTATCTTTCATTCTTTTCATATTTAAGAACCCAGAAAGGAAAGCTTTATTTTTTTTTTTTTTTTTGCCTTTTAGAAATTCTGTACATCTAGAGAAAGGCCTGCACATTAAATTTAGGTAGTGGGTCTCCTGTGGCTGTTGCACATTCAAGCTACAGTTGCATAGAAAGAAGAAAATAAAATTTCCCGGCAGGTATTCCGATTTCTAGGAATTACTTCTATGTTTGCTGAGCTGGCGCCTGTCACAGAAAAACACCACTTGGTTAATATAACAAAATCAAATCAGCATCAAAGGAGTTTAATTAATGGAGTGATTATTAGTGGTGCATGATTAGTCAGAAATCAGTGAAATACACATTTGGGATCAATATGACTAATGCAACAGATGAAACAGAATACTAAAGACTTCTAAAGCATTAGTAATATTTACATGCTCATAACATCCTTTTGCAACTGATCCTTGCAGATAGAGGCACACCCTGTCACTTGAGTGGTGTGGGTTACACTTTCGGGGCTGTAGGACTTGTGAGTGCTCCAGCCATCTGTGGAGTTGTGTTGCTCCCTATCATCAACTTAAAACTAGGAAAGGGGGGAAAAAGAGTGGTGCATGATGTTGACATTATTTAGAAGGTGGATTGGAGAAACGTGAGAACGTAATTCCCAGTTCTGCTCAGGATTTGGATGAATGGCTTTCTAGAGATTGTACAGTCTTCTCTAGAATGCTAAAGGCTGGAAGCTGAGCTAAATGCTAAATCCTGCAAACTGAAAAAGTAACAAAGGGAGATGTTAGAGGGGGTGGTACAACTTCTGGTTGTTTTTTTTTTTTTTTTTTTTTTTTTTTTTTTTTTTTTTTTTTTTTTTTTTTTTTTTTTTTTTTTTTTTTTTTTTTTTAAATCGTTCATTTCACAAACTTGTTTAAACTAATAGCACAGTAACTTTCCGGAAGGCAGTGTCCAGCAGAATCTCATGATTCTGGAGTCAGTGCTGTTACAGTTTACCCCCTTGTTTTTTGGTACTTCTTTTCCTCCATCTCCATAGAAATTTTGTGACCTTGTCAGGAAAAAAGAATATCTGTTAGTACTTTCTGTAATTTAAATATGGCCTGAACGAAGAACTGAAATGTAGACAAAGAAGTAACTTTTATAGATCAAAAGAACTTTTGGTCTTCTTAGCCTAATTTAGGCTGCTCGAAGTGCAGGTCTTCTACTGATTAATTATTGTATGTAGACACAATTATTTTTATAAGCATTGTGAGTTAGACAAAATTACTTCTTTTTTTTAAGTACCTAAAATATCAAGAAAAGCATGATATTACTTTATTTAAAGTTTGTCTAGCAGCTTTGTGCCAATAAAAAGTGTATTGCTTCAGTGTGCTGTGCTCAGTTATAGCTAGCAGAGATATTTTAAATTTATTTCTACCCTTTCATCTGTGGTCTCCTGTTGTTATTATAATAGCGTATTAACACACATTTTCCTGCAATTATTACATTTAATTTTAAATATGCCTTCTGGCATTTTCTGCCTTCAGTACAAAATGAGCTCACTTCATCTATTTGATTTGCTGACGTGAAGTACACAAAATATATTGGATTTTCTTATCTGAACTTTTTCGTTTATTTGCACATCAAAGAAAACACCTTAAAATGTGACTAGAATAACCCTGTTTGCTGAAGTAGGCAACAAAAGCTTGAAGACATTTGATGGGAAGTGAAGAATTGCATATCAAATGTGTAATTTGAATATTTCTAATGCTGGTATTTCTGATATCCTGCTGCTTTAAAGTTATTAAATCTGCTATCCTTCAAGGCCAAGATAACAAGAGACAAAATATGAAGCAAAATAGAGTTTTCAGGATGCAGCAGCATGGTTTTGGATGCATTTGAAAAGCAAGAACTGTAAAGTTTCTTTGGACCCTTCAGGTAAAAATGATATAAACCCACAGATGACAGTTTAATGGGTTTAGGTAGGAGGAAGAGGCTTTGGAAAATCAGGAATGATGGTACAGTAACCCACAGATGGATTCAGCTACTGACTCTAAAGTTCAATAATGGCAATCCTGATGGTGACTAACTGCTAGAGATAGATAATTTGGTAGTACTGAGGACTTGTTTAACAATGAATAGTCCCAGTAGAGTCCCTTGAGGGACAGCACTCATTATGGTTTTCACTTGGATATTGACTGTAGCTTTTTGCACTTGGTTATCCAGCCAATTCCTCATACATCTATCAAACCACGCATCAACCCCGTGTTTCTCAGACTGAGAGGTAAGTATGTTGAGGAGGACTGTGTCAAAGTCTTTACAGAAGTCCTGATAGGTGCTATCTGCAGCTCTTCTCTTGTCTGTGTAGTCGCTCCACCATAGAAGGTCACTAGGTTGGTCAGATAAATAGTTCAGTTCTGTATTTCTATTTTTGACAATATTTTATTAATCAGTAAGAATTGTGTGTAATCTAGGGTTATTATGAGAAAGTTTGAGTAATCAGAGTTGAGTCTGTAAGTTTCTTGTCTGAGTTGTATATGTACATTAAATTGAATTTTAGAAATTTGTGAATGAATAATATTTTGAGAAATAAACAAAAAACCTCAAGCAGTTAAAAGAGAGAATAAAAGCTCTGCTCTCATTCTGCCTTTTGCTTTTCTCTTTGAGGATGGAATTTAAGTGATACATCCGCTGTGTGTGGAGTGTTAATGATTCGTGATTATGAGATTTTAGGACTTTACATTAAAAAGAAAGAGAAAGTACTGAATATATCTCCTAAAAACTACTGCTAATATAAAACATTCTTTTAATTGCAAGTGTTTCATGTTTCAGTATGTTGAAAAGAAAAAAATTGTTACTGAAGAACCATCTGTCATCTTCTGACAAAGATTTTGATGTGTAGGAATGAAGGATATTAGGATATATTAAAAAATAAGGAGGATTAAATGTAGCATCTTCAGTGCTAGCCAGTAAAATAGTTGTTGAAAATTGTACCCTTAAAGAAATTATGCAAGGATAGAAATAAAATAAAATAAAAGGTGTCTTTGAAATGAGGTTTGATTACACAAAGACACTTTAGCAAGTGGTTCTATGATGAGATTATCTTTCTGATCTCCTAAATATTTTCCATCCTGAAGGGAAGAATAATAACTTCTTGAAAGTTAAATTTGTTGGCTGATGTTACAACTTTGTGAGGGTAGCTAGCTTTATTTTACAAGTATTATAATTCTAAGATATATAAAATAAAATTAAAGCATTAATACTCTTTTCAGAAGGGCTTAGACTGTAGTCTATTTTGTGTATATACAAAATGACTGAACTCTCATTTAGTAGTTGTGTTGCAAGGGGAAGGAATGATTGGACTTTAAAGCCAGTTATGCCAAGTACATATTGAATATTTGCCATAAAGTCTGAGGATCAAGACTTACTTGGGGGATTCTAAACGTTGATTGAATAAATTCCTTTATTTATAAATAACTCTTGCAAAGCATCTGTGCCACAATATACTCCTTTGTTACCACTTGAAATACGTAGGCAAGCAGAGCCCTCAAACCTTTGCAAACTATGCATTTTCTCCTGACTCACATGGCTATATTGCATTAATTTGCTTTCACTGACATTACTGTCACACCTCAGTACTTTTTTTTTAAGAGTTACTTAGAAAGAAAGTTGAAGAGCCTGGAAGGCTTTTAAGTGAACCTAGTGTTTGTTTATGAAATGTATGAAAGTAGAAATGCATTGATACTTTTGGTAGATAGAGCCAGCACACCTAAACCAATGCCAGTGCAGTGCTTTCAGCTCACCAGCCTGCTCTCTGTGGATGAAGAGGCAAAGATACAAATATTAATTGCTTTCAAGTTAGGGGTAATAGCAGTATTTAGAGCATGCCAGGTGTTTTTTTTTTTTCTTGAGTATCCAGAAAGATATGTTGATGAGCAGTTTCAATTTATTCACTGTTTTTTTAATGATCTGTGTTCCGAACAGTTTTGAAATTGTAACCTGAAAATGTTTAATATTTTAATGTTAGTTTCACTTAGCAAGGTTTCAAAAATATTGATTTTAGTTATTTTAACATTTTAGCAGGCAGTTCTTAACAAGTTACAAGCTGGTAATTCATGACAGTATTCATCAGTTAGCATGTAAAAATTCCCATGCAATTTAAAGGTTAAACAGATACCACAACTATGATACATGGAAGATGCAATTTGGAAATCAGGAAAACAATAGAAGGGCTATAAACATAGTTTTCTTATCAGCCAGAATTAGGAAAGAGTTGCAAAAACTTGTACAAATATTTATGCAGAAGTAATACAATTTCTTTGCAGTACCGGATGAGGTCTGGAGTCAAGCTGGTGAAATAATAATTTATGTATTCTCATCATCAGTGATTAATTGCAAACATCCCTTCTTTTGTAAAAATGACAGTGTGCTGTATTAGAGTAGAATATCTGTTTCAAGAAGAAGACAATATTGTCACAAGAATTTTCTGCCCTTCGCTGTATGGCAAATTCATACTGGCACACTTGTTTCCCAAAGTCCAACAATGTATTTGGCTTTCCAAATGGCATAATGTTAAGTGTATATATAGTTTTAATAACAGGACTATGGATAACTATTTACTGTAGATGCCCAGATTAGGTGTCAGGAGTGTCCAAATGGCTTGTCCATGGTGAGGAAGATGATGAGCAGACCTAGTTCACAGCTAGGTCTGTAGAGTTCTGGTTTCCCTCTAACAGAGAGGAATACTCACAATGTTTAAGCTGCACATATAGTGAGGGGGTGACTCCATTACAATATGAAAATAAAGGGCAGACTCAAACCAAGTTCACAGTTCTAGTATTGGAAAAGGGAAATGTTAATGGTATTACCTTGGTTTCTTCCATAGCCTCTCTTTCAGAGTTTTTGTTTTGGGACTGTATATAGTTCCAAGTACAGCAGTCTTGATGATTGCATTTTTCTTTACTAAAGTCTTCCAAGGGGAAATTACTGGTCTACAGCTGCTTGGAGGATTTTAACAATCCCATTTACAAAAAGCTGTTCACTTTGTACAATGATTATATCTCTGAATTCACGCAGACTTATTCTAACTAGCTTTAACCAGTTCTTCAGCAATACCTGTAAGTCTTCCTGATGGCTAGCCTAAATGAATCCATTTAAGGATTGAGTTTTTACTTCAACATAATTCGGGTGTAATTAAATTAGATGTTTTAGTTATTTGCCAGGCTGTTTTATCTCTACTCAGGGAAAAATATGAATATGAAATGTATTGCTTAGATAGACTTTTTAGTGAAGCACAACTGTCTATTCTGCTTTTGTCGTTTCATTTTAAAGCAGTGCTAAACAGAATCAGGCACTTAATTGCACACAAATGTTCCATATTTATCCTAGCTTCTATAAAATACTGGCATTTACAGTTTGTTGAAAGGCATTAAGTGATTAAAGTCCATATAGTCCAACATGGCAACATTTGTTTCAACTCTCTTTTCAAACTGCTACTCTTTATGTTGTGGTCTTTTTCTTAAGGTTCTTGGGTGCCCAGGAGGGTAGTCTGTCACCTGGCCCTGAGGATGGGCTCTACTAGAACAAGAGGATTGTAGCATTTACTCTTACTCTGATCTGCTACTACAGAATGTACTACTTTGTTTATTCAGAAGCACTGTAGGAAAGTAGTAAAGCTAAGTAACAAAGTAGGAGTATCTACTAACTTTTTTATTGTGCATCTGAGATAATTAAATTTCTGTGTATTGCAGGACTCTTATAAAATGGTGTCAATTTATAGAGAATTTGAGAGAACAAAATCAAAGAAAACTGGGAAATTTTTCAAAAGAGAAATTCATATTCTAATTGAAGTGACTTTCATGCTTCAACAATGGGATTAGATAAATTAGAAAGAAATTTCAATTTCTTTATCAGAGTGCAATCTCTGAAAAAGAATATGTGAACTTTTATTGAAATTTTTTGTGTGACTGAGGTTCCTCAGTTGAGTTAAGCAATAGTCTTGCAAGGATGCTGGAATGAAAATTGTGAAAGCATTTAATACAAGTCAGGTAAATATCAATGAATGTGTTTATTATAGTGTTTATTACTTAAAGTGTAGTTAGTAATTTAAGAATGCTAAATATTTTTTTCTGTCAGTTACCACTGAAAAAAAACTTCAGGAATTTTTGCTGTTAACTGTGTGTGCTTCCTTAGGCCCAGCCACAAGATGCGTTTCACATTATTGGGTGAATTTACAAATTAATATAATTTTGTGCAGCAGCCCAAGGTCTATTGCATTTTGTAGAAGAGGGGCTTTCATGCTGTGTGATCTTCTGTGAGTCTTGTATTTGTGTTTCTATAAATGTGTTTCATATCTGCATTCTCCCAACACTCATCACTGAGGGGATCATAATGTAGCTACATAGAGATGTATATGTTTTCTTTGGGGGAAGAAAACCTCAAATTAAGATGAGTCAAAACATTGATGATCTGGATGAGGGGCCAGAGTGCACCCTCAGTAAGTTTGAAGACAACATTAAGTTTTGATATCCCAGTGGACAGGAAGCTCTGCAGAGAGATCTGGACAGGTTGGATCACTGGGCTGAGACCAAATATATGAAGTTCAATAATCAAGAGCCTGTCCTCCAAAATAATACAGGAAAATAGAGTGATAATTAATAGGGAGGAAGTTTCAGGTCTTGCATTTATGTGCAGAGTTTTTCAGAGTTAGTTTATAGCTTTTCTAATGTATCATTGATGAATTTTTGCTCTAATTCATGATCACTCTTTATCAGTGGATGAAAGGAAAAACATCTTCCTTATGGACCTATTGAGTTAGGTGTTTCCCCCCCTATTTTTTACTGGCCCCCAACTCCTGCACATAATACACTACTTGAGTCCAGGAAAAAGTCCATTTCAGTGCATTATGCAACCATGAGTTACTGTTACCATGTTTTAGAAACATTGTAAGAGTAAAATCCTTTAGAAATGCCATACACCTATAAAGTTGCAACACTTGTATTTAGACCACTCTTGCTGTTTTCTGGCAGCTATTATTGATAGAGAACAGAAGTCAGATATAAATAGCCCATCTAATTGCGGGTATAAATGTACTTTACTGTTCCATGAAGTATGCAGTAGCACTTTTATGGAGGCTGAAAATAATAAAATCAGATCTGGCATAAAAAACTTCATGAGCTCAGTGGTTTAGATTTCGTGCACAGGATTCATCAAAACATTCAAACATCAAAAAATGGAATAAGATGTTCCTCTGGCAGCTGCTTTTAAATACATTCTTTTAGAGGGAGAAATGTGTCCAGCTATGAAAATGGTTATTTTCCTGGCATCTGGAGCTGTGCAGACTTTACGTTCATGAGTGAGATACATGTAGTAAATGCAAGGCTAGCAGAATTATTAATCAAGTTCCAGTTCCATCTCGATTTGTCTTTGGCCTTCTGTATCATTGGGGAAACAAGTGTATAAGTCTTAGCACTGACTCCAACAGGGATCCTTTGTTTTTTTTCTGGTGAAACAGGGTAATCATATTCCAGTTTAGCCAGCTTCATGAAACTGTAACTTCCTCTGTGACCACCACCACAGGTGAAGAATCTGTTGACTGGTTTTGTTTTGTTTTTGTTCTGTTATGGTCCTGTTAAACCACTCTCTGAAGTTTACTGGACTGAAAAACATGATCCTCTTTCAGATGCCTAAATTCAAATGCCTAAATTCAGAATAGTTAAGTCAGCCTTAATCATAACTGATTAATTAAATCCTTGTGGGTCAGACACTATGTCCAGTTGGAGTTTGAAGACTCCCTTGCCATGTGTCTGTGGAACTGAGACTGATTAAATTTACATTATCAGACATTCAATTATTTTCCAATGTTCCAATTCTGTGCAGATTGATATTGAAAAATTTAGTTTTTGCAGTGAATTTAAGTGTCTTATTTTACGTAGCAATTTGACATTTGAACTCTGGTGTTAGCATACTAAATTCTAAAAAGGAAGATCTCTATCATTTTAGTTAAACAGATATACCTGTGGCTATATGTTTTTTCACAGTTTGCAATTTATAGTGCTTAATAGAAGTATTCATAGAATAATAGAATCACAGAATATTAAGGGGCTTGGAATGGACCTTAAGGGTCATCTAGACCTGACTCCCCCTGCTATGGATGGGGACACCCCACACTAGACCAGATTGCTCAAGGCCTTATCCAACCTGGCTTTGAACATTGCCAGAGTTGGGTTAACCAGAACCTCCCTGGACAACTTGTTCCAGTGTCTTACAATTGTCACCATAAAAAATCTATTCCTAATTTCTAACCTAAATTTCTCATCTTTCAGTCTGTACCCATTCCTCCTTGTCCTATCACTACAGATCCTTACGAAGAGTCCCTCTCTGGCTTCTCCATAGGTCCCTTTAGATACTGGAAGGTGCTATGAGGGCTCCATGCAACCTTCTTTTCTCCAGGCTGAGCAGTTGCAACTTTCTCAGCCTGTCTTCACAGGGGAGATGCTCCAGTCCATCTGTCAACTTTGTGGTCCTCCTCCCAACTTGCTTCAACAGTTCCAAGACCTTCTTAGGTTGGGGACACCAGAACTGTAGACAGTACTCCAGGTGGGATCTCACAAGAGCAGAGTAGAGGGGGAGAATCACCTCCTTCAGCCTGCTGACCACTCTGCATTTGATGCAGACTACAACACTGTTGGCTTTCTGGGTTTTCAAGTGCTGCAAGTGGCATCTTGGAGTCAGCTTAAAATGTGAAGCCAGGCCTTGTACAAGCGGGGTAGTTGTCATGACACTGAGCTCATCTACTACATAAATTTGAGAAGAAGAGAGAACACCTTTATATCCTTACATTGCAGCATCATTGGTGATTAGTAACCATTTATTTGTACATCTAATTACCCCACAAATTTTCAGAAGTTCTTTGAATCAAGATATTTAATCTCATGCAATAGATGTTTATTTCCCTGTTTGCTTTGAGGCACTTAACCATCTCACACTAGAAACTGGAACAGATATTTATCAAACTAGACACAGGAAAATGTGTAAAGGATTAAAAAATCAGCAGTGAAGGCCAAAACTACTGATGCTGTACAAGAAAATTGCAATGGGACTGAACCACTGAAGATTGACTGTCACATGTATTCCATACTAGAAGGTACTTACTTGGAGAATCTACCTTAAGGAAAAGTGTTTGCATTTGTGGTCTGCCTCTAGTAGTCTTCACCCTTGGCTTCATAGAAGAACTTCATCTGCTTTGTTGGTAGTGACAGGCAGTGTTTTAGTGTCAATTATTATTGGATGGAAGTATTTGTCATTGGATTTAGAAGAACATATGTGAATTTCACATTGAACACTCTTTGTCTCTTGATTGCAGGACTCTTTTCCTTTTTCTAGTTCAGAATTACAGGTTTCTCTTCTGTCTATGAGTGAAGTTGTGGATAATAAACCTCCTTCATCACATTGCACCATTTCAGAGAACTGAACTGTGTGTAGTTTATATAGGATATCAGGCAGACTAATGACTGTAGATAAGAGCCAAACATGACAGCATTAACTTGATAATAAGAAAGCATATAATTTTATTTAAAATTAGCTAAGAGAAATGCAGTTTGGTTAGGTTTGGATACAGCTTTCATATCACATTAAATTCATTAGAAATCAGAAATTGGTCTATTATTTAAATTAGTGGTGGGAGATCTACAGTGCTCCTTTTTCAGTTTGTCATCAGTTAAAGACATTTCAATCTATTTATCACTACACTAATCTCATGCTAATGAGGTTAACATAATGAGTAACCCAGCATTTCATTATGTTACATTTATTTGAATGCCCAACTTGAGTGCATCATATTTAATTGAAACAGTAATTGTGGAAAGGTCATAGGTTAGAAATGATACTGAAAAGGGAGCTTCCCTTGCATTGCATGTGCAGTTCCTGGTTTTGGTCAGAGAATAAAAAAAAATATAGGATCAATTAATCAGTTTAAATATATTTAATTTTAGTCTTAAACATAAAGAAAACAAATAAACAAGCAAAGCCAAACCCCACCAGGTAGTGGTGCACCTCTACTGAAGCAGACAAAGCAGATGATATGACTATTTTGTTTTCAACCTTTGCAAGGAAAATAGGGGTTTGTGATTCCTTAGTGAATAGAATTGATATTTTGGAGTGGTTAGTGCGGCTCTTATTTCAGACCTCAGAATCCGACCTGCAATTTTCCTTCCTTAAGACCTTGACTTCCTCACCTGATGGCCTTGCAGCCCAAGGAACAAGGGTTATGTATGGTCTTCTGGAGAAGCAAGTTCCTGCTACAGAAATGCCTGGGGTGTGTTGCACCCTATCCTGAATTGGCCATTTACTTTGTCTACAGAGGGAAACAGAAGCACTCTGTTGGTTCCTATATTTAGAATGCAAATCTTTGTCTCAAGTACAGTGATCTGATATTTTTTGAGTAAACCAGAAACAGAAAATGGGAAGATGATGTTATACCTGAGATTGCCCTTTTTGGAGGCTTCAGCCATAAAACCCTCTGCTCTGCACTAACATTTAAAGTCAAACTTCTGCTTAAATGGGCAAGGCATTTGGCTCCACTAAGTGGAAATTGTATGACTGGGAGAAAACCACACTGCAGCACCAGTGAACTATATAAAACACAGTCTCGATACATAAACCAATAATGTTCACTCTGAAAAATATTACTTCTTGAGGGCACTACATAGAAAACCCAAATAGCTGCTGTAGACTGGATATGACACACTGTGCCATGGTCTAGTAACAACAATAGGGTTGGACTTGATGATCTTTGAGGTCTCTTCCAACCTGGTTGATTCTATGATTTTATGATTCTATGATTCTGTATGGGGGATCAGTTGAGCTGAGAGATGAAACTTCTGTAGGTAGGTCTCTGCACTGTGGTAAGACACAGTGAAGGGTTGCAGTAAATTGACTAAATGGAAAAAAGATGTACAGATATGTTGTTAGAAACATAAGCATCTCTTGCATGAAGTTTGAAATCAGGAATATGTGTGTACTTAAGGGTGCTTATCTCCGTTGTTGCCTTGCAGTAAATCCTACATGACCACCAGGATTTCTATGCATAAAACTTACTGCAAAACTGAGATTTGTCTGATTGATTGTTTGGTAAGTGCATAATATTTCAGAGTCTTTCTGTGTCATTTAATGAATTGATATGAAGATATTTTGTGTCCTATGACAGCTGTAATGATTGCCACTAAATTTTTCATATCACCTGTGCCTCACAGTGACATCTGTGCCTGCCATTAATACATTTTTTTCCTATACTAAATAGTAATAGTGAGCAAATACTCTTTCTTGACAGGTAGTTCTGCACACTAGGTTGTTATGGAGTACAACAAAAATAAATAACTATGCTTGCCAAACACTAATTAATTTTCACACCACTATATGAAGAAGCTAAATGTGGCAAGACTAATTTTGCAAATGGGAAAGAGAGGAAACAGGAGTTTAGAAAACATGCAATAAAGTGTCAGAGCACATTGATAGCAGAGCCAGCAATAATGGCCATTGTCTATGTTTTCAGAAATAGATACACATTAAAAATCTGTAGTGGTTCTGGTTTAAAAAAGTGGCTGCTCAACACTGTCTGGAGATTCTGAACTATTATGCCACTAAGAAAACGGCACCACCTGAAATCACATCACATTAAAAAACCATAAAATGCATCCTGCCCAAAATCAAAGGTATTCCAATTTGTTATTATGTACTATGACTACAAAAGCATTTTTACTTTTCAAATATTTGACAAGATTCTATGGGCTTTTAAAACTGCACTTGAACAGTTCTCTTATTGCAAAACTTAAGATGTAGTGTAATGAGAGACATGGTGATAATGTTTTATTTATTTGTCAGTGCTCTTATTTTCTCTAATATTGAAAATAATGGCAGACGGACATTTTTTTCAAAGTAAGGAAATGGTGCACATCAGAAAGTGGCAGCCGCAAAGGTAGAGGTGGACAGAATTATGACATCAAATTAGAAAGATGCAGACAGGAGCTTTCCAGCATTCATTTCATTTCAACTTATCTTTTCCCAGAAGAAGTGAGAGATGCTCTAAGTTGATAATTCTGATGCATGTTTTTGGAAGGGAAACTTGTCAAGGGGGAGAGCCAAAGCACATAAGCCCTTCTGTTTAGTGAGGAGCTGAGCTTTGAACTGGAGAGATCCTATTCTTCATTTTAAAGAAGGACATAATAATAAGAGTTGCATCAGTCTGAGCTATGGTCTTGCATATATAGCTAGTATAGGAGGACAAGTTAACCAATAATTTCAAAACTTGTTCACATTACATTTTGTTTAGCATTTCTCCCTTTCCTTTGCTAAGGTAAGGCCAAATTGAATACAGAAGTAGAAAAGAAGGATTGGTTTCCTGTTTTTTGCTTGTGGGTGGAATAAATTCTTTTAGACAAACATGTCACCAGTGTGAGGCCTACCCATGTCCTACAATAGTGTGGGAGGGTCTTTGTCAACCAATCCTCTGCCTGAGTATCAGTTCAAAGATACTGTCATCCCTCAGTTTTCTGAAATATATGGTGCATGTCAGGTTGATGATATGAAGATGCTGGGTCATTTTCAAGTGTAGGCTCAGGACTATCTTTGCTTTAGGAAAAGAATTTTGATTAAGTCTGGAATTCAGGCAATATTTAGGAGGAAAAAACCTCATGCTGTTTTGGGAATAATTATTGCTACTTGTATTACAGTTGCTAGTTCCATGTAACAAATATGAGCTAGAAGTGTTTTGATTTACTAGAGTATAAGCAAGACTGTTTTGTGAAAACTGTATTGCTAATAATTCATTTAATGATTTTTTTTTAATTTGCTGTCATTTGGACTGTTGTATTCTAAGGCTGATTAAGCAGATGGAGTATGAATGAAGTGCTAGCTTCTGCATTATTTGGTTCCCTAAATTTATGTCCACTCTCTTGTTTAGCAGAGTAGAAGACTAAATGAGGATAGTGAGGTTGGAAGAAAGCTTGGTGAAATCTCTGGTGCCTTTTCAGACAGTTTTATACTGTAGAACTACTGTGGGCTGTAATTTGTGGCAAAATGTGTTGCTTTAATTTGAAATCCATAAAACCTCATTTACTTAAAGGTTTCAGGAGGGAAGGAGGTAAGCTAGTGAAAGAATAATTCCTGAGAGAACATGAACTTAAGGATGTAAGGAAGTGTCTTGAGGCAAGGTGATTAGTGTAGGAAAGTACAAGCCCCATCATCTCAAAAACCTGTGGTTATCAAAGAGATTAATTTGTAGCAGCTTCTCATAACTCTCAGTGCTTTTGTCAGGACTTCTGGCAGGCATTGGCACATGTGCATCTTGTCAGCTTTCCTTTGAGACAGATTTAAAAGCAGATTTCATCACAGTGATGGAAGAGTGAAATCCTGAAGGGTCTGTGTCCTTAAAGGATGGCTGCTGATGTTTGTTCTTTCCATCACAATTGGTCATCCTCATATTTTATATATAAGGATGAGGGTATGCCATTGGGTGTTATTAACCTTTCCAAAAGTCAGCCTTCTACATTTAGCTCTGGGAAATAGAGAAACTTTCTTGCTTGAAATGTTTAAATACCCTACAGTGAGATGTTTTACAGTCAGCTTCTGCTTCTTTGAAGTTCCATAAAATTTATGTTAAACTTTCCATTTGCAAGATAACTGTGAAAGTATTTCTATCAATAATTTTCCTTTTAAATTGCATTTATTAATTCATACACTGAAATGTGAATCCTGTAACCTTAAGTGCACACTTAAAATCTAGCTTTAGTGTCTTATTCTAAATATTAACATTTCATTTATAGAAACCATATAGGATTCTTCAGCTGTGAATTTGGTAATGTGTGGTCAGTAGAAGAGTCTGGATTAATTTGTCCTTATTGTTTTAGGCCTATACATTACATTAATGGCAGTTTGCTCTTCCATTGTTTGTTTGGTTTT